>NC_056737.1:1412807656-1412937656 GCF_019279795.1 Protopterus annectens | reverse complement strand
TATTCTGCTTCCAAAAGAGGCTTAGAGAATTTCTTCTTCTTCCTCAGCATAGGCCTTTAGCTATCCCTCCTGTTTTGGACATTGTGGATGATGCTTTTCTGAGGCTAATTTGAATCCTGATTCCATGCCTCCTGCTCCTTCTAAGCCTGATAGATTTTATAGTGTTCCTGACTCTCATTTATTTCTATTTAAAAATCCTTCTGCAGACCCTGAAACTATTTCTCAGGGTTCTAAGGCTGCTAAGGTTGCTACTTCTAAAAATCCTATTCCCTCTGAGAAGGATTCTCGTGCTTTAGACAGGTGGGGCAAAAAGGTATATACTTCTGCTACCCTTTCTGTAAGGGCATTAAATTGCCAGTTTCATATGTTTAAATACCAGCAATTTCTTTTGTCTGTTTTAAAGCAAAAGCTTGCTTCCGTACCTGCTTGTGCAGAGGATGAGGAACTTCAGGATGTTTTGCATGCTACTGAACAGGTTAACAAGCATAGCTTACATTGTGGTTTTGATGCTTTGGATGCTTCCTGCAGGGCTGCTGCCTCTGGTACTGTGATTAGGAGACATGCCTGGCTTCATGAACAAAGTTTGCCTGAACAGGTTAAGGCTAAGTTATTAGATGCCCCTGTTCAACATGATGTTCTTTTTGGTTCTAAGGCTGAGGAAGTTATTAAAAGATGGAAGAAAAGGCAAAGTCCATGCAGACTGTAAAAGATTTCTTGCAGGTTCAGCCTCCTAGATTTTCCAGGAATTGGCCCACTAAAATTGGTCCTTTCCCACGTCTGACAGGCCTCAAAGGGGAAGATATAGACGCTCCAGAGGCCGTGGTCAAGGCCAGACCTCGTACAGATCTAGACAATGGACTGCTTCTTCACCTAGAAGGGGAGAAGACAGATCCCAATCTCAAAGAAAACAAACTCAATGACTCTCTCGGTTGGGCTTCAGGACCTCTTTACCTGGACGCCCCTCTCGGAGGAAAACTGTCTCTTTTACAGGAATTGGATTCATATTACCCAGGACAAATGGGTATTGGATGTGATTTTAAAAGGTTACAAGTTCCACTTTCACACTTTGCCAAGGACTCACGGTTGGCCAGATCTGCCAAAACTTCAATGGTCAGAGGCCTTAACTCAAGTGGATGCTCTTCTGGCCATGAGAGCCATAGAGCCTGTTCCACTCTCGGAAATGGGAAAAGGATTTTATTCAAGGCTGTTTCTGGTTCCCAGAAAACAAAACTCTTGGAGACCTATTCTGGACCTTTCTGTGTTAAACACCTTTTTGGAAATTCCAAAGTTCAAGATGCTCACTCTGCAACAGTTACTTCCAATGTTCTCTCAGGACGCCTGGATGGTGACATTGGACTTAGAGGAAGCCTATTTGCATATCCCTATCAGACAAGACTGCAGGAAATTCCTCAGGTTCAAGGCAGGTTCGAGGCACTTTCAATTCTCTGTTCTGCCCTTTGGTTTATCTACTGCGCCCAGAGTCTTCACCAAGTGCCTGGCACCAGTAGTGGCTTAGTGCAGACTTCAGGGGATTCAGATTTACCCCTATTTGGACGACTGCCTTATTCAGGCAGACAGCAAAGATCTTCTGCTTCAACACCTAGACTTCGTTCAACGTCTTCTCCTCTTACTGGGATTCTCAGTGAACATAAAAAAGTCACATTTGATCCCTTCTCAACAAATGGTATTCTTGGGAGCCCTCTTAAACACAACCTTACAAAGGGCCTACCTCACTCCAGAAAAACAAACTCAGCTGGCTTCTACTTTCAACACCTTGGCAACTCTATCTCAGCTCACTGCAAGGAAATTCCTGCAGGCTCTGGGCTACATGGCTTCCTGCATTCTGTTGATTCCAAACGCAAGGCTTCACATGAGAAAGCTTCAATGGTATCTGAAAAGTGTATGGTCACAGCATTATTACGATCTGGATATTCTGATTCCTCTGATCCCCTGCCTCCAGAAGGAGTTCCTCTGGTGGTCCAGGGCATGCATTTTAAACGAAGGAAAACCTTTTCGTCTCCCTCAACCTACTCAAATCCTAACCACGGACGCCTCGGATTATGCTTGGGGAGCACATTTTCTAGACAATTGCCAGCAAGGAACCTGGACAAAGGACCATCTTCACTGGCACATCAATCTGAAGGAGATGTTGGCAGTTCAAAATGCCCTTTGGCCTTCAAGCACCTTTTACAACCAGGGCCTCTGCTAATTCGCACAGACAAAACCACGGTCATGTGGTACATCAACAAGCAGGGGATCTCATTCTTACCCCTTTGCAGACTGGCTATGAGTTTATGGGACACAGCTCTAAATTTGAATCTGCATCTCCAGGCTCAATTCATTCCAGGAAAACAAAATCTTTTAGCAGACAGCCTGAGCAGAAACATTTCAGATCCTCACGAATGGATGCTAGACACCAACTTGTTCAAAAGGATTACTGCAGTTTGGGGATGTCCCCAGATAGATCTGTTCGCATCCCATCTCAATCATCAGCTGCCTCGCTTTTGCACCAGGTCCTTCCACAAAACAGCATGGAAAGTGGATGCCCTGTCTTTCAGTTGGAGAAGTCTGTCTGCATATGCCTTCCCTCCTCTTCCTCTACTGCCTCGGGTACTACTGAAGATAAAGCAGGACAAGCCCAAGTTCCTCATCTTGATTGCTCCAAATTGGCCTCGACAGTTTTGGTATCCGACTCTAAAGCTCCTGTTCTCGGGCCTCCTTGGATTCTTCCACTGAACCCTTCGCTTCTGTCCCAGCATCAGGGTCAGTTACTACATTCCAACCTCAAGACCCTTTGCTTGGCAGCTTGGCTCTTCAAAGGAATTTGATTGCCTCTAGTCTTCCCAAACAAGTTTTGGATGTTCTTTTGGAGGCTAGACGGCCTAGCACTAGGAAATCTTATGCCTCTAAATGGAAGAGGTTTTCTATTTGGATGCAGGACCGAGGTTCTGATCTTCAGGTTCCTGATCTCTCCTCTATTTTGCTTTACCTTTCGGAGCTTTTATCTAAGGGACTTTCATTTTCTTCCATTAAGATTCATGCTTCTGCTATCTCTAAGCATTTCAGTTCTGATCCTCCTGTTTTTTCACATCCTTTGGTGAAGCAGTTTTTGAGGGGGGCTAAGAATTTGCGGCCTCCAAGGACCCCTCCGGTCCCTGCCTGGGATCTTAATTATGTTTTAGAAAAACTTACTTTGCCTCCTTTTGAGCCTGCTGCATCTTCAGATATTATGTTTCTATCTTGGAAGACTGTTCTTTTGTTAGCTTTGACCTCTGCCAGAAGGGTCTCAGAGTTGCAAGCTCTTATGGCTGTGGAGCCTTACCTTATTTTCCATCAGGACAGAGTATCCTTGAGGACCAATCCTACTTTCATGCCTAAGGTGATTTCGAAAGTGGCCTTGAATCAGACAATTCACCTTCCTACTTTCTTTCCAAATCCTCAAAATAAAGGGGAAAGGATTTTGCATTCATTGGATGTGCACAGACAGTTAAGATTTTACTTGGACAAGACTAAAGATTTCAGAAAATCTAACCAACTGTTTGTTTCCTTTGCCTCCAGTTCACTTGAAAACCTATTTCTAAACAAACCATTTCCAAATGGATTGCTTATGGGATCAGATTTTGTTACACTCATCATGGTAAACAGTTTCCTGGAACCATTAGAAGTCATTCTACTAGAGCAGCTGCTACTTCTACAGCTTTTCTCAGAGGAGTACCTACCAAGGACATCTTGGAAGCTGCCACTTGGAGTTCAGTGCATACTTTTTCCAAGCACTACAATCTCCCTTTGTTTTCTAAGTCTAGGGCAGGCTTTGCCTCTGCTGTCTTGCAGGGTATTCTTGCCTCCCCTTCTTCTATCTAAAGCCTCCTCCCTCTCTACACTGCTTTGGGATTCCACCCTACAGTTATGACTGCAACAGTGAAACACGAAGAACATAGTACAGTTGTGTACACCTACCATAAATGTAGATGTTTGAGTGTCTTCACTGTTGCAGTCGGGGTTTCCCTCCCTCCTATCCCCTCTTTTCCTTTTTTGTGGTGTATTTGTGTTTCCTTGTTGGATTCATTTTTGATTTATTGGAGTATTCTGACATCTAGGGCAAGAAAGGCTGGAGAAGATGGCGTCGGCTGAGGGCTATGTACCAAGGCGTACTGACGTCAGGATACTGGCTTTTACAGCCGACGCCGGACCCAGACTTTGGGATTCTGGCCGACCTCGGGCTGCCTGCCGGCAGGAGCACCCTACAGTTATGACTGCAACAGTGAAGACACTCGAACATCTACATTTATGGTAGGTGTACACAACTGTACTTTCTGTTTATCGCCTTCTTACAGCTTTCTTGCACTGTTGCCTAATATATCTGTTTGTATAAAAAAAATGTCTTCATCATCAACCCCTGTTTTCCCATTTTTAAATGCGGTCGGGGTGTTGCATCTGCTGTTCCCACTTCTCTCTTTTCAGAACCACTCTCCTACCTTCTTTGAAAATCATGCACACCAATCTGAGGACTTCATTCAAGTAGCCCATCCATCGGTTGGCTGAGTCTTCCTATTTCCTCTTGCCTTCTCCCTGTATTTCCCGTACCAAGTTGTTATGTTTTCCTGCAAGTGACATAACAGTCATTATCTGTTCTCCTTGACCTTCCATGTAGTTAGGTCTGCTCTGGCTTCTTCTCTGATGTCTTATTTCTTTCTGTTCAACAATGTGCATCCTTCTACCCCATATCAGGCACATGTCCATTGTGTTAGGCTTCCTCACCTTCATTGCCTAGGTTTCACAGCTCACTGCTGTCAGAATATAGTGTATTTATTAAATATGTAAAAAAACAGAAGCAGTCTTAACACCACTGTTTTGTATACTTTTTTGTATACCTTGGTTTTCAACTTCTTTGGCATTTTTCTGTGGTGCATTATGCCTGATACTTTGTGCCAGTTGGCTGTAGTACTTCTGAATCTAGCTTTGACCTCATTTTAACCTCCCTTCTCCTCAGCTGCACCTCCCCTGGTGCATGAAGTCATTATCCTTTTCCACCGTTTTTCTTTCCACCTCATTTTTCAACTTCTTTTGTTTTCCTCCATATGATGCTGTGGTCATGGTCTTGTATGTACTGAGTTTCATCTCATGTACCTTCACTTTTGCGTTCCAGTCCTGAATTATTTACTGGAGTTTCTGTTGAGAGTCTGCTTGTAGTATAGCCTTTGGAATGAGCCTTTGTAAATTAGTACCATACTAACGGCCCTTGTGGGCCATTCCATGCCCAGCTCTTTACCCCATCTGGGAATCAAACCCTGTGCCTTGTGTCTGCAAGGTGAACACCTTAACCACTATGTCAACCTCCCACATATAGTATTGTTTGGCTACAAAGGCTTTGTTTCTCTGTCACTTCTAACCTACTTGATGAGGGTCCCTCACCATTACCCTGATGTGCACCCAATCACACTTGGAACCTCACTGTGAGTCCACACACTTTATACTTTCATCACTGGGTCCTTGTACATAGTCTGCACTTATTCTCCCAGTGCTTCTGGGCTTTGAACCACCTTAGGACTGCTCAAATCGGCTTTCTTGGGGCTTCTTCTTCACTATCTGTTGCACTGCATTCATCGGGACAGTTGTACTGCATCCTGGACTTCATCTGAACTGTGAATTTGTTTATCAGTCAGTTTCCACAGAACTTTCATGCAGTGTAACATGAGCTTGTTTCCTCTGTATTGCCACAGTTGTGATTGCTCCCTTTGTTTTTTTTTTTTTTTATACACTGGCACTAAAATGCTTATTCTCCAGTCATCTGGAATATGCCTCTTTCTCTTTCTTCCTCTCTCTCTCTCGTGTGTGTTTTATATATATATATGGGTCTACTTCTAAACACCGACACGCCGATTCCCCGACACAAAACTCACCGACGCCAAATAACCGACAACACACAAACCCGACAACGCAAAACACCGAACACCAAATCACCGACACACGGAACGTAAACAACACGCGACACTACATACCATACACACTAGCCCTGACCCAAACCCTAACCCTAAGGTCCGACACTATCGCACACTTCACCTACCTGCACCCTAACCCTAACTCACTTACACCCCTAGCCCAAGCTCCGACACTAACGTACACATCACCTACCTGCACCCTAACCCTAACTCACTTACCTGACCACTCCTACCTCCGTCACTATCACACACTTACCGGGTCGCGATCGCAGATTACCCTTGTCGGTCTTTCCACTGTCGGCGAATCACCCTGTCGGTATACGTACCTGTCGGTCATCTGGCGTCGGTGATTTCCGCGTCGGGGAATCGGCGTTTCGGTCTTTTGAATGGGACCCATATATATATATATATATATATATATATATATATATATATATATATCTATATATATACATATATATATATATATATATATATATATACATATATTGATATATATATACATATATTGATATATATACATACATTATATATGTATGTGTGTGTGTGTGTGTGTTTGTGTATATATATATATATATATATATATATATATATATATATATATATATATATATATAAACATATGTAAACACACACACACACACACACACACACACACACATACATACATAGATGTGTGTGTTTATATTATTTATATATATATATATATATATATATATATATATATATATATATATATATATTTAGGTCTACCTGATAAGATTGAAGACCCGGATGATTGAATCCAGCGTGATCGAGACGACTTGAATGAAACCTCAGAAAAATGAAAAGTGAAACCATCCAACTTCAATAAACAGAAAGGAAGTTATTTTTGATTCATGAGTAGTCCCACTTGAAGAAAGAAAGGTATTGCTGGACGTGTGTACTGAACTGTGCAGTCCTTGTGCAGATATGCGAGTGTTATGGGTGTTTACTCTGGTCTTCAATGTAGTGCGATCTCAGAGTTGGTATATTTAATTGGCAGGGCGCGTGGGGGATGCAGGGGGCAAAGCCCCCCTGGAAAAACAGAAGAGAACTTAATCTGCAGTCACCGACTGTTGGGTGGTGGTTGTGATGAGTGGGATCTGTTTGTTATGGTGTTAAAAAAGTCAGCGGCCATTTTCGGATTTTTGAAGTTTGATGTTTTCACTTTTCGTTTTTCTGAGGTTTCCTTCATGTCATCTCAATCATGTTGGATTCGATCATCTGCGTCTTTGATCTTATCAGGTAGACCCATATATATATATATATATATATATATATATATATATATATATATATATGTGTGTGTATATATACATATATATATATATATATATGTGTGTGTGTATATATACATATATATATATATATATATATATATATATATATATATATATATAGGTGCACTTCTAAATCTTGAGAGCTCATAATCTTGAAATTCAAAGTACTGAGTCCAAAATCTCGAAAGTTCAAAATACTGAAAGCTCAAAATACTGATTTCATAATATCGAAAAAAACCTATAGGATACTAACAGTTACTATATTCCACCAGAAATATATCGAGAAACAAAAGACAAAGCATAGAGTTTACTCCAACTATTAGCAGGAGGCAAGCCCCCCTGCAGCCCCCCACACCCCCTGCTACTTAAATATATCAACTCTGAGATTACACTTTACTACACTAAGATGAGTTATGTTGTAGTATAGCAAATTAAAAGGGAACATGACTAAGGTTACATCAGGCAGCCATGAAGCATGTAATGGTATGTTTGCCATTTTCTTCTGTGGAGTGCGATCTTGGAGTTTATACATTTAAGTAGCAGAGGGTATGGTGGGTGCAGGGGGGCTTGCCCCCATGCTTATAGTTGGAGAAGAGTTATATGTTTTGTTATGTAGTTGTGCTGGAATATTATAAGCATTGGTGTACTCTGTTTTTTTCAATATTATGAAGTTCAGTATTTTAAGTTTTCAGTATTTTGAACTTTTGAGATTTTGGACTCAGTATTTTGAATTTCAAGATTATGAGCTTTCGAGATTTAGAAGTGGACCTACATATATATATATATATATATATATATATATATATATATATATTTATACATACATATATATATATATATATATTTATATATACATACACACACACACACACACACACACACACACACACACACACACACACACACACTCACATACCTCTTTGTTAGTCAACCTGTATTCCCACTTCACCTGATTTCTCACCTTTTGTATCTTGTACTGCTGTTTACTTGTTAGATTTCTCCATTCCATCATCATCTTTCCTTATGCACTTTAGTTTCCTACCTGACTCAGTTGCATCTCTGTTCTTTCATTTTCAGACATACTGTTTTGAGTAGGTGTCATTCATCTTTGACTCCACCTATCTCCTCTTCTTCTTCCTGAGGTGCCAGATGTCTGAGTATTTCTTTGAAATTCTGTTCTTGTATTGCAGTCAGTTTTAAAGACATCAGCCTTATCTCTGTTAATGTTAGAGTCTTCTCTCCACTCCATACAGCAGATTGTGGCCACCCTTGGTTTATGTTGATGGTCAGCTGTTACAGTTGGAATGACTTTGCAATCACTGATTTCACCCCTTTGCACTTTCCCCTCTAGAAGGAAGTCTACCCAAGTTCATTGTTAACCACAGTTGCAGGTGGTCTTGTGCATCCGTCTTTCAGAAGGTTGCATGTTTTCCTCAGTGGTTGCATTTTTTTTCTTCTGGGGTCTTCCAGTTTCTTCCCAACTCCATAGACACACTTGTAGGTTGATTGACTTTTTTTGTCATTTATTTGTCAGGATGTGCTTTGGTCCCTGTGATGCTAAACTGAATGAAAATGGGAATACAGAATTGATGGATGTATAAGACGGGGCAGTTTAAGGTGGCATCTTTCCAAGTAAATGTTAAATTGCTTTTCATGTTGGTCAGTGGCATGATGAACTTAGGCATAATGTTTTATTTTTCTGCTTAATGGGTGCATTTTTTCTTCATGGTGTAGACAGTTCAGTGGAGGTCAGCCCATAGAAAAGATGGTTATGTCATTTGATGAACACCTTCTGTCTCGTAAGTAGAGCAGGAGAGACAGAGAATGTGGTGTTAGATAGTTGGCTGGGCTGAGGCTCACAAGTCGAGTTTCTTGTGTGAGAGAAGGAGATGACAGCTTAAGCGTTCCATGTGGAGTCAAGTAGAGTCCAAATATTAGTTATGTTAGCTGTGATGAACAGAGGCAAAGTAAACTGGAAGTTAAACTGTATTTGGCGAGGCAGATGTTAGGACACCACTATTGACCATGGTCATTCGATCGCTGAGCCTCTAAACACTAGGGCTTTTTCACTGTGATGAGAAACCCTTACACCCATGCCATGATGTACATTGATTAGAATGAAGGATGTAGTCAATCTGCATTCAGGGGATAAAGATGAGACACAGGAATGAACAGTCATCAGACTCGAAGGCTGTAATTACTACTGTTAAAAAAGTATCCTGATGCTAATTGTTCTTGTGGGAAAATGTATATAAATATATAATATATATATATATATATGTATGTATATATATAGATTCAGTAGACAATCTTGAAATACTGAAATGTCGAATTTCAGTGTTTCGAGAATGTATAGTCGAAATTCCACATACCCGAAAACCCACAACCGCAAAAACCACAACCACTTCCATACACACAGACACCACCACACAAACGCACGCACATACACCAACCTAACTACACTACAGCAAACAAAACAACACACACAAACGCAACATAACATGCAAACACACCTACCCTATCTATAAGCAGGGGTGCCAAGACCCCCTGCACCTCCCATACCTCCTACTTATATATAATATATATATATATAACTCCAAGGTCGCACTAAACACACAAACACACAAAAACCACCACTACAAGCACTCACACAAACTAAAATCTCTACCCAGTACCCTTACGTAAACACCAGTTACCTGAATCTCCAGCTAAATCCACAAACCACACCGCACGTCAAGAACGTGACACCATGACAGCAGATTCGACATTTCCACCTTCGAGATAGTGCAGTTTTGCATAACTGCACTTTCGGCTATTCAGTCTCGAAATACTGAAATTCGACATTTCAATATTTCGAGCTTGTCTGTTGAACCTATATACATACATATATATATATATATATATATATATATATGTGTGTGTATATATATATATATATATATATATATATATATATATGTATATATGTATATAACCAGAAAATTGGTCTCCTCTACAGACATAACTGCTTCCTAACTCCCTCCTCCTGTCAAACTCTTGCATCAACCTTCCTTCTCCCCTCTCTCTTGTATGGTGCTCCCCTATTCTTCAACCTACAACTTAGCCTCCGTTCCAAACTCGAAGCTTGTTACAATAAAATCTGCAAATTTGCAACCAGTTCTAAGAACTCCTCCCATCACTGCCACTCTCTTCACAGCCTGAACTGGCTTGAACTCCACAACCACCTAAAATACCTACAACAGCCCACAAACTCATCTTTAAACTAACAGAATGCCCCTCTCTTTCCAAATCTCTAACACCCTACACACCTGGACGCACCCTGAGATCCAAAGGCCAAAACCTCCTACATGTACACAAACCCCCACACCCACCTGGCCAACTATTGCTATCCCACACCATAGCCAAACTGTGGAACGGTCTCCCCACACCACTACGTAACATACCAAACCATAACAACTACAAATCCATGCTTCACTCCCATCTCGCCTCCAAATGGGAATGCCCTTCACATGCTCCCACCTAAAACACCCACACCACTAACTACACTCATAAATCATTTTTCTTTGCTAAATTTAACAATATGTCATAGGTCTTTCTCTTTACATCTTTCCAAATTATTCTTTATATTATATATTCTTATTATTATACATCTTTCCTATTTCTTTTGCATGCCCCCCTCTAGCCTGCCTTACACATATTCTCAAACTGACACTCTCTTAATTGCTAAGCAGTGTATCTATTCATGTAAAACTGTTATTTCCTGTACATAATAATTTTGATATAAGATACTCACATTATCTGTTACTAATGTGGCAACTTTCTGTATATTTGCCTTTTCCAAGTTTTACAAAACTTTGTACTTATATTTTGTGATGTTGCAAATGTCTGTCTGTATTTGTATTCGGAGCTTTTCTCCTCGGGTCTCCACTGAAAATGGGCCACAAGCCTAGCTGGACTAACCCGGTTAACAAACAATAAATAAATAATATATATATATATATATATATATATATATATATATATATATATGTGTGTGTGTGTGCCTTTCTATTCATCTGTTGCAGTATTCTTTACATGAAGGAGTTATCCGCCGTAGGCGACCTGATGTTGGCCAATATACAAAAGTCTTTCACTGCTGTAGGGTGCATGGGACATCACACGTTGGCTGCTATTGCACATCAGCCATAAAAGTGACGTATGCACACATTGACTTCAGAAATTCTCTGCCTCCAGTCCGAACGCCTCTTTCAAACGTCGGTCTGCTCACTGAGTCTTTAGCTGTGTTCCAGCATTTTCTCAGGTACGTGCCCTTTGTGGGATTCTTGTTTCTTTTGCTACTGTTTTGTGGTAGGGTTCATGTCATCCAAAAAATGCAAATGCCAGTGTGGAAGACAAATTCCACATAAAGATAGCCATCTCCAGTGTTTGTTTTACCTAGATCTTACGACCACAAATCCTGTCCCATTTGCCAGGTTTTTGTGCCCAAGACCTAAAGAAGTAGACTTTTCCTCCCTAGCCATTCACTTGGAAAACCAGCACTTAAAGTTGCTAGCTAAAAGTACGATTGAGAGATCCTTGGGGCCCAAGGTCGAATCACTTACGAAACTGAATGCCAAATAACCGAGACCTGAACTTTCTGCTGTGTATCTTGCCACCGACATCTGTTCTGAGGCGGATGAGATACTGGAGATACTTACAATTTCTGGTTCCGATTCACAAGTCGTGCCTGATGTTGAGGCCACCTTGGATCCGACCACAGGCATGTCCTCAGAGGCTGAGCGGGCATCCGTCTTCTTGGATGTACAGGGAGAACCGAGGCTTGTGATAACCAAAGACCCCAAGGGGGATACTGCAGATCCTTGTGCGGGAGGAAATTCAATCTGATATTATTGATTTTAGGCCTATGCCTGGGCCTCCTACATTACATAGGGCAGACCTGCATCAAAAGAAGAGGCAGAAGGCTAAACACTCCCCCCCCCCCAAAAAAAAAAAGAATCCCCAGAGTGATTGGCAACAATTCAACCAAGGCCTTTTCCAAGCCCTTATGACCCTTAAGCCCCCTCCGAGTGCGTGAGTCCCTGCCCTTCCCCACACTGCTTCCCCACAGAAAAGGGGTAGGGAATAGATTTCATCAGAGCAAGACTCATCCTCAGAAGAGATATCTGTAGCCTATTCCTCACAGATCCCCTCCCCTTTAGACTTTGCCTTCCCAGAAGAGGGCTCCAATGGAAGTGACTCACCCATGGAAGAACTCTCCTTTGGAGAGGCTGTGGTCAAAATGAGGCATCATTTCAAATGAGAGAGCACATAGATGTCCTTCAAGGATGCATCTGCAGTCCTAACAAATGGGTTGTCCTGTCGTCAGGCAGCCCTTCGGTCGGCCGGATTCCAAAGTCTGGGTCTGGCCTCGGCTGGTGTCGCACTTCACCCGACGTCATCTCTGCTGGTCTTCGGGTATAAAGGCATCAGCCGACGCCATTTTCCCCAGTCTTTCTTGCCGTGTGGCGCCTGAAGCAGAAGCTGTTCGCAAGTGCCGGTCGGTCAGATCCAGAGATTAATATTACCGAATACAACTTCGAAGACTTCTAAAAGCTAAGTACCCCGTTGGGGACTCTCTTGCCTCAGCCGATGTCAGAAAAAGTAAATAACTGTTTAACTTGTGGGAAACAAATACCTCATAAAAATTTCCACTCTTACTGCTTACCTTGTTTAGGCCCAGACCACGACGTAGCAGCTTGTTTAGCCTGTGCTTCCTTCAACCGACGAACGCTTAGGCGTCGGTCGGAGTTTGCTGAACAGTTTTTCGGCTCAGACTTTGCGTACATTATGCCGTCGGATCCTCCGACTTCCCAAATCGTTAAGAAACGCAAAGAAAAGGACCGACACTCGCGGTCCGCGGTTTCAGCCGAAACCACGGTAAAGCAAACCGCGAGTGTCTCGGTTTCGGCCGAAACCGAGCAAACGGTTCAATCTACAGCCGAATCCATGACTACTACCGAGGCCCCTTCTACCCTAGCTGAATTGGCCTCTGAAATTTTGCCTTCTAATGTGGTTTCTCTAGAGTTATCGGACACCATCCCTTTGGATGTCTCTACCCCAGCACGTGGTGTGGCTAGGCCTCCTGCAGCCATGTCTATAAAGGCCTTTGCCAGGGCTAAAGCAGCCAAAACTGCTAAATCAGTGCCTGTTAAGCCCCCCTCTCACAGGCCCAGCTCCAGTTCACAAATGCTTACTCTGGCAGAGGATCTCATCTCTCTAATAAGGGGATCCCAATCTCACAACCACCGGAAAAGAGACCTAGAGCAGAGCCCCCTGAGCCAGGCTCCTCAGATGACTCTTCTGATGACTCAGACATTACAGACCATCCAGAGGCTCCTCTTTCTACTTATGAAGTTTCTGATGCTGAAGAATCTATTCCTTCTGCCTCTCCACCAGAGGAATTTTCCTTTGGGGAAACCTTACATGCCATGCGAGAGCAATTCCAATGGCAGGGACAAGATTTCTCAGATTCAAGAAAAGGCTTAGGACCTTTTACACTTACCACAACATAGGCCCTTAGCTATACCTCCAGTTCTTCCTGTTGTGGATGATGCATTTAATGATGTTTGCACTGCTCCTGATACTTTACCTCCAGCCCCTGCTAAGCCCGACAGGTTCTACAGGGTACGGACACTCATCACCACTTATACAAGGCTCCTTTTGCAGATCCGGAGACTATCTCCCAGGGGCCTAAGGCAGTAGCTTCAACCTCAGCTAAAAACCCTCTCCCTTCTGATAGGGAATCCGGTCCTTAGAGATGGGGTAAAAAAGTATACACCTCCGCTACTCTCTCAGCTAGAGCTTTGAACTGTCAGTTTCATATGATCCAATACCAAGAGTTTATGCTTGATCAGTTAACTAAGAAACTGTCCTCTGATGATTCCTTAGATAAGAAATATGTTCTAGAAATGGTGAATAACATTCAGCAGGTTAGTAACCATTCTTTAAAATGTGGCTATGATGCACTGGAGGCTTCATTTAGATCAGCCATGACTGGCACAGTTATAAGAAGGCATGCATGGTTGAAAGAGCAGGTCTTGCCGGATCATGTTAAAGCAAAGCTATTAGATGCTCCTATGGACAAGGTCAGTCTATTTGGTTCTCCTGCCCAACAAGTAATGAAGAAAATGGAAGAGAAGGCAAAATCTGTACAAACAGTTAAAGATTTCTTACAGGTACAGCCCCCAAGGTTCAGCAGGAACTGGCCTTCCAAAAATTGGTCCTTTCCAGACTCCTCTAAAAATCAGAGAGGCAGGAATAGACGTTCCAGAGGCAGAAATCAATCCAGAGGAGGTGCCTACAGGGGATGCCAGTGGCAAGGCAATAACCAACGAGGCACAGATACAACCACTACCACTGCAACAGGACAATCACAGTGACTTGGCTCTAACACCGCCTACCAGGGAACAAATAGTAGCACCCTTAGGCAGAAAGTTAGCCTTATTTTCAAAAAACTGGCACTATATCACAAGAGACAACTGGATTTTGCAAACTATAGACCAAGGCTACAGGTTTCATTTCCACACCTTACCAGCAAAAAGAGGAATGCCAAACCTACCACCAAATCAAAAGTCAGAAGCCCTAAAACAAATAGCTCAATTAACAAAGATGAGAGCTGTGGAAAGGGTACCACCTACAGAACAGGGCAAGGGATTTTACTCCAGACTCTTCCTAGTACCAAGAAAAGAGAACAGTTGGAGACCTATTCTCGACCTGTCCGCTTTAAACACATTCATCATCGTTCCAAAATTCAAAATGCTGACCCTACACCAACTTCTTCCCATGCTGGGCAAGGAGTATTGGCTGGTAACTCTAGATCTCAAGGAGGCATACCTGCACGTCCCCATACGACCAATTTGCAGAAGATACCTCAGATTTCTTGCAGGATCAGAGCATTATCAATTCTCAGCATTGCCCTTTGGCTTATCTACTGCGCCCAGAGTGTTCACGAAATGCCTGGCATCAGTAATCGCTCATTGCAGGCTTCAGGGAATCCAAATTTATCCATACCTGGACGACTGCCTGATGCAAGCGGACAACAAAAGCAAGCTGACACTAGACTTACAGAGAGTCATTTGCTTACTACAAGCCCTGGGATACACAGTCAATTTAAAAAAGTCAAAACTGGTACCATCCCAGACAATAACATTCTTGGGTGCAGAATTGGACACAGTAAAACAGATGGCATTCCTAACTGCAGAAAAACAAGAACAACTTCCTCTGTACTTCTTGGCACTAGCAAAGCAGAACAAACTAACAGCAAGGAAATTACTGCAGGCCTTGGGTTTCATGGCATCCTGCATAATCTTGGTCCCTCATGCCAGACTACATATGAGAAAGCTACAGTGGTACCTAAAGAATTTATGGTCTCAACACAAGCACAGCTTAGAAACCGAAATACCACTAATCCCATGCCTGAAACAAGAATTCCTATGGTGGGCTCAGACATGCCAGGCAAACCCAGGCTTGTCCTTCCACAACATTCAAGCAAGCCAAACCATCACAACGGACGCCTCAGACCTCGGTTGGGGGGCACACATGCTGGACAAGTGCATTCAAGGCATATGGACTCCAGAACAACTACACCTGCACATAAATCAAAAAGAAATGCTGGCAGTAAAACTAACAATCCAGAATTTCAGACCATTCCTCAAAGAGGGCCAATTGATGATAAGGACAGACAACACCACAGTCATGTGGTACATCAACAAACAGGGAGGCACGATTCATACCCCTATGCCGAATGACTCTGGACCTGTGGAATATGGCTCTGAGCTACAACATTCAATTACAGGCAATATTTGTACCGGGAAAAGAAAACATCCTAGCAGACATGTTAAGCAGAACTACCTCGGATGCTCACGAATGGATGCTACACCCGGACATCTTCAAAGCCATCACAAAGAAATGGGGAATGCCACAAATAGACCTATTTGCATCCCCACTCAATCACCAGCTCAACAAATTCTGCACAAGGACATACCACCCTCTTGCTTGGAAGGTGGACTCTCTATCCTTCAATTGGAAAGGCCTGACAGCATATGCATTTCCACCCCTTCCTTTGATGCACAAGGTACTACTGAAAATCAAAGAGGACCCCCCAAGGATAATTCGGATAGCCCCAAATTGGCCAAGACAACATTGGTATCCATTACTGAGGAGCATGTCGGGGAACGTGGACTCTACCCTGATTCCTTTGATGTTGACTCAGAGCAACTACAACATCTTGCATCCAAACCTGAAAACTCTGCAACTCACTGCCTGGTACATTACATAAGAGCATCCAACCCAGATTTATCCCAAAGGGTTAAAGACATTATCCTTGAGGCCCGCAGACCTTCTACTAGAAGGAACTATGCAGGAAAATGGAAAAGGTTTGTCATTTGGAGTACGGAAAGAGGGAAGATGTGTCAAAGGTAGATATTGCCAACATCCTGGAGTATTTGGCAGAGCTCCTACATACTGGCCTGTCCTATTCCTCCATCAAGATACATGCATCAGCTATTTCTGCAGAATACAGCCTCGATCCCCCTGTCTTCTCGCATCCTCTACTCAGGCAGTTCCTCAGAGGAATTAAGAATGTAAAACCTCCTAGGAAACCACCATTACCAGCATGGGACTTGAATTTTGTGCTAGAAAAATTGACACTCCCTCCATTCGAACCAGCAGCAACAGCAGATCTTCAACACCTATCCTGGAAAACTGCTTTCCTACTGGCAATTACTTCAGCAAGAAGGGTTTCGGAACTACAGGCTTTAATGGCAGTGCAACCCTTCCTAATCTTCCATCAAGATAGAGTGTCCATGAGAACTAGTCCTACATTTATGCCTAAGGTGGTATCCAGAGTGTCTCTAAACCAGGCAATCCACCTACCTACCTTCTTTCCCAATCCACAGAACAAGGGGGAAAGACTGCTGCATACCTTGGATGTACATAGACAGTTGCGCTACTACCTGGACAGAACCAAGGGCAATAGAAAAACTGACCAGCTCCTAGTAGCCTATGCAACAGGAAGGGAAGGAAAAACAATTTCCAAACAGACAATCTCCAAGTGGATAGGAAATTGCATAAGATTCTGTTACTCCTATCATGGAAAGCAAATTCCACAGAACATAAGGCCTCATTCTACAAGGGCTACAGCCACTACCACAGCCTTCTTACGAGGAGTGGCTACCAAAGACATTATTGAGGCGGCTACTTGGACCTCCGTACATACATTTGCCAAGCATTATAACTTACCTCTATACTCTAGATCCCGAGCAGGGTTTGCCACTGCTGTGTTGCAAGGGATCCTAACTACACCATAATTCTTATTCCTCCTCCCCTAGTTTGGCTATGGTATTCTACCCATTTGTTAGGACTGCAGATGCATCCTTGAAGGACATAGTACAGTTTTGTACCTACCATAAATGTAGATGTCCGAACAGGATAGCATCTGCAGTCAGGATTACCCACCCTCCTTCCCCTCTGTGGTACTCCTAGGGTATTGCCCACCTAATAGCTAGCTGGGGGGGATCTCTTATGGTGTATTTGTTTGTATATATGTACATACATGTATATTTTTGTGTTTGCCTTCTACTTTTTGGGAAACATTGGCATTTACCCAAAAATTTAGCTATCCAAGAGGGCTACTGGCATCTGGGGCAAGAAACACTGAGGAAAATGGCGTCTGCTGATGCCTTTATACCCGAAGACCAGCAGAGATGACGTCGGGTGAAGTGCGACACCAGCCGAGGCCAGACTCAGACTTTGGAATCCGGCCGACCGAAGGGCTGCCTGACGACAGGACAACCCATTTGTTAGGACTGCAGATGCTATCCTGTTCGGACATCTACATTTATGGTAGGTACAAAACTGTACTGTATCTGATGTACAAAATAAATACTATGGTCTTCTGCAAGTGGAATCACCCAGCTCTTCAGCTATTCCTGCTGTGTTACAAGCCTTTTTAGATGCTTTTGCCTGTGTCTTCCAGTCCCCCGACTCCCAGCCTCCTGCTCTAAGAAGCCTGACCGATTTTACAAAGTACCTGAGCTCTGCAAATTCCTATTTAGCTGACCTTCAGCGGATCCCTGAGTTATTTCACTGGCTTCAGACAAACCATCCAGGTTACTGCCTTCAAATTATCTTCTTCCTTCAGATAAGGACAGCAGAATCCTGGAAAGGCTGGGCAAAAAAGCAGACACTTCAGCCACCCTGGCATTTAGAGCCATTAACTACCAAGCAGACATGACCAAATTTGCCCTAGAGCTAGTGCCCCAAATTTTTCAGGTCAATTCTGCTTTGCCTGATTCAGGGAGTAAGACCTTCACTGCGTCCTTGATTGGAGAATCCTCACAAGTAGTCAGCAACCTCATCAAATGCGGCTATGATGCTCCAGAGGCTTCTGCCAGAGCAGCTGTCTCAGGCTGTGTCTTAAGGAGATTCTCCCGGTTAAGACTGCAGCCATTACCAGAGGATAATTAAATCTAAACTTGTGGATGCCACTTTGGGCAACTCTGCATTGTTTGTCCCCACAGCTGCTAACTTTTTAAAATCTCTGCAGGAAAAGGGTAAGGAATTGGAGGAATTGAAGCACATCTTTATTTCTCCAGTGCCCAAATTTCATTGAAATTACTCAGCTAAAACTGTCTTTGTACGTAGACATTCCCACTCTCTTCCACTTGAAACAAAGAAGGGTGGTAGGAGACATCAGCAGCTCAGGGATTCCCCTGTAACTTCAGTTCAAAGGCAGCCCTTTCCTGACAAGCCTGGTTACCTCTGACTGCCCAGACCACCTCACCCACATTCCTCTTTCCCCTCTGTCTTTCTCTTCCAGTATGGGAAAGCATAACTCAAGACTCCTGGGTTTTTTCTGTCATTCAAACTGGATGCTTTCTGGGGGACTACTTTATGCGCTCGAAACACGAAAAACCCAAATCCAAATAGAGCGACACATAAAGCGCACACCACGAATACTTCGAACGTACTAAAGCATGAAATTTAAAACCTCGAACCGTCATAGTCTGCCAACCCAGCACCCGCAGTACACTACCTACCCAAACACAATAAAAAAAACACATGCATACATTAACCAAAACCCTACTTTTAACACTAAATTAAAGCACCAAAACCCTACTGCTTAACCCTACACTAAACCCCACATACACAACTTTCTATGCACTATCCTTAACCCCTCCCTAACCCTAAGGTCCGTAACTATCGCACACTTACCTTATGGAGCTATACCGCAGACAGGCCAACTATGCAAATTCGATATTTCCACTTTCGCGGTTTTGTTCGTTTGACGTATTTGCAGTTCGCTCTTTACGTGTCGCGCTATTTGGATTCGGGTTTTTCAGCTTTCGAGCACGTAACGTTAGACCCACTTTCTGGTATGGGACTCCCTACCTTCCTTCAGGTGCATCCCTCAACCACCAAGGGAAGATCTACCCTCTTTTACAGAGGTACTGCTAGACCTTCGGAGACAAGGGTACATTCAGGAGGTACCAGAAGACCAAAAAGGAAGGGGTTTCTACTTCAAAATGTTCCTAGAGCCCAGAAAGGATGGTCTTTGCAGACCCATTCTGGATCTGAAGTACCCGCTTTCCCGTATGTTAACTCTTTAGACCTTGTTCCCCCTTATTCTGCTACAAGCCTATTGGCTTCCCTGGATATCAAAGATGCATGCCTACACATTCCCATCCACCCCAACTGCAAGAAGTTTTTACGTTTCTCTGTGGTTTCCTGGCATTTTCAGTTCTCTGTCTTGCCCTTTGGACTTTCTACTGCAGCAAGGGTATTTACAAAATGTCTAGCTCCAGTGATTGCCTACTGCTGGCTTCAGGGCATCCACGTTTTTCCTTAACTAGACAATCTCCTCTATTTGGCAACTTTCCCAGAGATCCTAGAGCAAAACATCCTGTTTGCCATTCCTCTTCTACAAAGTCTGGGATTCACCATAAACTTCAAAAAATCTGTTTTCACCCTCTCTGAGTAACCCATCTTTCTAGGATGTAGGATATAAACAGACCTCATGATGGTCTCTCTTTCTCCTCAGAAGGCACAGGTCCACACCTCCTTCTTCCAAAATCTTCTGCCTCTTCACCACATTTCAGCCAGAGAGTTCCTCAGGGTTTTGGGATTTGTGGCATTCACTATTCCAATGTTATATTTGGCCAAACCTCACATGAGAAAATTCTAGTGGTTTCTAAAGTCAGTCTGGATGCAGCATCCTGAAGTTTCCAGTTCCTCTCATCTCCTGTTTAAAGAGGGAACTACAGTGGTGGATCCAACAAGTGTTCCTCAGCCCAGGACCCCCCTTGCATCCTCTGCCACTAGTCCAAGAGCTGTTCACAGAAGCTTTGGATGTGGGCTGGGGGGCAGCTTCTGGAAACTTAAAACCACAAGGGGTATGGTCCCCTACTCAACAAAGAGAACATTTCAGTGTAAGGGAGATGAGGGTGCTGCTGCTAGCTATTTAGACCTTTCATCGTCTTTTCCTCCCAGGACCTTTAAAGGTGTTCACAGATAATATGATGGTCCTCTGGTATGTGAGCAAGCAGAGGGGGAACCAGATCATACCTACTATGCAGGCTGGCACTTCAGGGTTGGGAGCTGGCAATCCAATATCCGGTGACTCTTCAGGTAGTGTACATTCCATTCTGCCAAAATTGTGTGGCAGACACCTTGAGCAGGTCCCTAACAGAGTCCCACAAATGGATATGGCAAAGGGATGTGTTTCTTGATATTGTCCGCTAGTGGGGTATACCTCAAGTAGATTTTTGCCTCCCCCAAGAACCAATTTCCACAGTTTTGTGCCAGCGTTTCACACCCACTGGTTTGGAAGGTGGATACCCTCTTGTTTTCTTGGAAGGGGATCTTTCTGTATGCATTCTCTCCCCTTCCACTCATTCCGAAGGTCCTGTTCAAAATTAAACAGGACAACCTGAAAATCTTTCTGGTGACTCCTTTTTGGCCAAGACAGCATTGATTCCCTCTTCTCCTGCATTTAGCCAAGGGTAATCACCACAAGTTACCTCACAGGGTGGACCTTCTCACACAAGACAAAGGAACCCATTCATCCTCACTTGTCTGCCCTTCAGATGACTCTGTGGGTGATAGGATTTTAATTCCTTTTAGACACCTGTTCTCTGAGGGCATGTTAATGGTCCTACAGGAGGCCAGGAAACCCAGTACCAGAAAATCTTACCTATCCAAGTGGAAGAAATTTTCACTTTGGTGTCTCTCACAAAACTAGGATCCATTATCAGTGGAAGTCCTCTTTGTTCTGTCTTTTGTGTGAATTGATCAATGCTGGCTTGGCCTATTCTTCAGTGAAGGCCCATATGTCAGCTGTCTCTGTCTGTCTGCCCCCCCCCCCCCAGCTAGCAGATTTGAGGCTTTTTAAAGGCATCCTTCACATTAGTCCTCTCAGGAAACCTATTTCTCCTCCTTGAGATCTTCATTTAGTGCTCGAAAAGCTGACTGCCCTCCCTTTCAAGCCAGCTTCATCAGAATCCCTGCAACACTGCTCCTGGAAAACTGTACCCCTAATAATTTTAACTTCAGCCAGACGTGTGTCTGAGCTCCAGACCCTAATACCCTCTCCCCCCTTTTTGGCCTTTCATAAAGACGGCGTATCCTTGCGTACCTACCCTTCCTTTATGCCCAAGGTAGTCAATGAGTTGTCACTCAACCAAGTCCATTCATTAACCTACCTTCTTTCCTTCTTCCTAGAACTGGTGAGAAGGTGCTGCACACCCTGGATGTGCATAGAAAATTTAGATTTTATTTAGACAAGACTAAATCTGTCATGAAATCTGACCAGCTTTTTGTTTCCTATGATCCCAGGGCTCTGGAATTGCCTGTTTCCAAGCAGACTATTTCTACTTGGATTTCTAAGGCTATTTCATTTTATGTAAAGCATGGTAAGACCCTTGCTTCTTCTATAAATCCCATTCCATTAGGACTGTAGTTTCATCTGGTGCTTTCTTCAAAGGACTAGATACTAGCTCTGTTCTTGATGCAGCTTCATGGACTTCTGTGCATACCTTCACTAAACACTACAAATTGGATGCATTTCTAAATCTAGGGCAGGTTTTTCCAGAGCCATACTCCATGGCTTTCTGGAGAGCTTGACTGCTTCGTCCTCCACTCTCTCTTCATGAGCTTTTGTATTCTCCCTCATGTAAAGAATACTGCAACAGATGAATAGAAGGACATAGAATAGTTGCATAAAATCGTACCATAACAATAGATGTCCTTCTCTTCTCTGTTGCAGTATTCCATTCCCTCCCTCGTACCCCTGGTTGCTTGTTTTTTTACCTTGGATAGTCATACCCTACTTTCTTTAGGCAGGCATTCCTCCTGGGAGATTCAGTACTGAGAATGGTGCATACGTACGTCACTTTTATGGCCAACATACAATAGCAGCCTACGTGCGATGTACCATGCACCCTACAGTAGTGAAATACTTTTGTACTGGCCGACGTTGGGTTGCCTACAGCGAATAACACCCTCTTGTAAGGAATACTGTAACAGAGAAGAGAAGAGCATCTGTCATTATGGTAAGATTTTACACACATAGATATGCATACACACCCACATACCTACACACACACACACACACACACACACACACATATATGTGTGTGTGTGTGTGTGTGTGTGTGTGTGTGTGTGTGTGTGTGTGTGTGTGTGTGTGTGTGTATGTATGTATGTATGTATGTGTGTGTGTGTGTGTGTGTGTGTGTGTGTGTGTGTATATATATATATATATATATATATATATATATATATATATATATATATATATATATATATATACATATAAAATATGGGTCTACTTCGTAACATTGAAATTCACAACACTGAGACCAAAACATCTAAATCCCAAAACATTGAAAATGTGCTTCATAACATTGAAAACTACAATGCATATGTAAATAACATCCTCTCCACCTATAACAACACCTAACTAACAAACACACTTTTTACTACATTTCTGCAAGGGGGAAAGCCCCCCCTGCACCCCCACACCCCCCGTAAATTAAATACTGTTTAAAGTTAATTTCCTAACCTCACTGTATCACAATCACCATACACTGAGGTTAGAAAATTAACTTTTTTCCACTGTAGTGCGATCTTGGAGTTGGTATATTTAATTTATGGGGCGGCAGAACCCTCCCCATATCTGGGGTGCAGGGGGCCTACTCCCCTGCAGAAACACAGTAGAAAGTGTGTTTATTAGTTAGGTGATGGTGTAGGTGGAGGGGATCTTATTTACTTGTGCAATATAATTTTCAGTGTTATGAAGCACACTTTCAGTGCTCTGAGCTTTCAATGTTTTGGGTTTTTAGTGTTTTGAATGTTCGATGTTATGGTCTCAATGTTATGAAATTCAACGTTACGAAATTTCAATGTTATGAAGTAGACCCATATATAAATATATGTACACACACACACACACATACATACATGCACACATGCAAGCGTGTGTGTATAGTCACACACACATATCAAACTTTTTTTTTTCAAATATATTTTTATTGAATTTTACAAACTTTTCAAACATACAAAGGAAAAACTGTAAGTCATTACAGGAAGCAGTAATGTATAGGTATATATATATATATATATATATATATATATATATATATATATATATATATATATATATATATATATATATATATAAAACAGTTAGTACAAAAACTATTAATTTATAAAACAGCAGTTATCTTACAGGGAAACTTGCATCTTGGAGAATAATATAGCAGTAAAGACCCCCCCCCCCCCAATAACCTATTACAGTCAAAGTCTAGAGATACAAATGGAAAATGGTTTGGAAGGTTGACTGTCTTAAGAAGAAAGAAAAGCGGTAAGGAGGGCATATCCATATAAACCAACTATTTACACCATGTACAACTCTTTATACCATATTTACACCATGGATTCCAGGGGATAGCAAAATAATATAACAAAATGCTTTGTAAAATCAAAAGTTACAGTGTGATGATAACAATGTCTAATGATTATAGGGCCAGATATGATACCGATGGAGGATTTCCTGGAATGTAGTGTTAGTGACCCACATTTTGGAAGATTATTTAGTTTGGAGTAGGTACATACACATCAAACTTGTATGAGAAATATTTTCTTTTCTTTTTTAGTGGTTAAATGTAAGCACTTCTATCTGAAATATCTGTGATATACTACTTGTGAATATGCAAATTATTTAGAGGGTATAATGTTTTTTCAGTTTGCATTATGCACAGTGTATTTTGCTGAACTGTTTCCACCTTTTTCCCACTTTCAGATCTTTGTGATCAGTTTAGCGGAGCCTCGTCTGCCTCTGCAGCTAGAAGATGCTGTGCGTCCCGAGTCTGAAGGAGATGAGGTAGGATGCTCTGTTTTGTTGAATTTTTGACAGCAATGTCAGTACTGTAGCAGTAGCAGATGTAGAAGTAGCAGAATCATTCAGAGAAATTGAAGCAATGCAGCCTTTTATGTTAGTGTGAGTGACGTGTGCACTTATAACCTGGTATGTATGTTGTGAATCTGAACTAGAAGAAAGTGTGCATTAGGGGAACATTATTACTTCACACCACTTCTGAATGGCATATGATCACATTTTGGTTGTCTGCCATCACCAGCTTCAATTATTTCATTAATTTATTTAGTCTCCTGACATTAATATTAAATATAAAGTAATGTCTTTCGGCTTTTCCCAGTTAAGGGTCACCACAGCAGAACTCTGGTCTGCTAATGATTGGCAGTAGATTTTTATGGTGCAGAGTTGCCAGCCCGATGCCCAACCTTCAAAGAAGGCACACTGTTTCACGCTCGCACCTACCTGCATGTCTTTAACATCACTCGACCGCGAGGAGGACATGCAGACTTCACACAGAAGGTGCTCCAGCTGAAAATCGAACGGGAGAACCTCTTGCTGTGAGGTGACAACGCTGTAGTTCCACAATTGCAGATCTATACATGTAATCAATTTCAAGGAGGTCTGTACCTCCTTCAGAATGGGAAATATATAGTTTTGGTATACAATTATTTTTATAAATCATTTGATGAGCATGAAACATCATCCTTGTTTTCCTGTCCAACCTATCCAACACCTTTTGGGGCCAGTCAGTCACCCTAAAACTGTAAGTCAGAACAAGAAGAGCAAATTGGTTTATAGCTGGGACTTTGTTCCTAGATGTCAGGGCTGTTTTCAACATTAATTTTAGTCTTTTAAAATATTCCTTACTAAGTTTTATTTGCATTTCTTCATATTTTATTGTTGATCTTTCATCAATTCCCAAATATTTATGAACTCCTTCAAGTTCTTTTTATATCACATTCCTTTCCCAAACTGATGTTTTCTTGGTGCTGCAGCTTTCCCGCTTTGAAGTTTACTTTTGCACATTTATCAAGACCAAATGACATTCTTTATTTTTATTTATTTTATTTTATTTAACATTTGTTTACCTGGAAAGTCTTACTTGGAACAAAGTCAATTATTATTAAATGTAATGAATGGAATTGTTTATGACTTTGTTGAGGCTTCTTTTTCTGATTTTTCCCTTAAATATACTTATCAAGAACAGTGGCTTCCCCACCTTGAGAGAAGGGCTTACACTGAATGTGTATTGATTTCCCTGGTGGAGACTGGGTGCCTCCTGTGGGTGAGTAGAGCTGTACTGCTGACATCAACCCTTTGTGGAAGTGACCGCCTTTGCCCACTTGAACCATGGGTTGTCACTGAGTAGGCACAGAATGGTTGTGTTAAATGAAAAAAATTTGAACCATCCCTGACAGATGCCTAAATAATTGGCCACTCCTAGCTGACTCTAAACAGAAGGCAACTAAAGCAGGACCGAAAGCGGAGAGCAGGTGTTGTGTGGCAGTAATACAATATCCTGCTTTGGCCCCCCATTTTAGGCTAGCCTGCTCTTCTGCAAAATTCCTACAACTGATCTAGAGAGTGGCTACTATCAGTGGTCTGCATCCCCAAAATGCACACCAAGCTAAGTGCCACCTACAGGGTATTTAATTGTTGCCAGTTTCACAGAATTAACAAAAGCTTTTGATGGTGTTTCAAGCAAATGTTTTTCCCATACTTTACAGCAGTGTAGTATACATTCCATTACTTTCAGATGGCTGTCAGATTGTTTGAATCACCTCTGCATTCAAGTCACTTTTCAGTCAGCTATCTCATCACCTTATAACTTCCAGCAGAAATATCATAAGGGTCTATTTTAGGACCTGTTTTGATCTTATTAATTGTTAATGTCTGCATCATCATCATACTGTTGAAACACTGCTGCATTCAGGTCACTTTTCAGTCCGCTATCTCATTACCTTATAACTTCCAGCAGGAATGTCGTAAAGGTCTGTTTTAGGATCTCTTCTGTTTTCAGTAATTGTTAATGTCTTCAGTGTTATCTAATCACTTGACGTTCTCCTTTACTGCAGATGATGAAATTGTTTGGTCAAGCAGCCCCTTGCAGATAACTTATCTAGCTTTTACAGTCATGCTTGCCAGCAATTCTGCTAATTATTAATTACAGAAAAAAGTACATTTATGCCTGTTGTTGCTCACTAACAGATAGCTATTACCTTAGACCCTCATCCATACCTCTCTAGGTGTCTGTATTAAAACCATTATGCAGTGTATGTAACTTGGATTGGGATGCATTAGAGGCATTACTTGCACAGATTGTTAAAGTAATGATCAGATGACTCGATTCATTGGATAATCGGTCATCAAAATTTGTGCAATGGGGTTTCAGTTAAATGAAGAGAGGGAATTTGTCCTTTCCCCACTGCTTTTTAGTTTTAGTGTTAACTGTATTTAGAGATATGAGGTGTGTGTTATGTTTTTGTTTGTGTAGTATATGATTTTAGATCAATTGGGACTCAACCTGTTAACTTTGATGTCTAAAATCCCAGCTGCTTGTGAATACAGTCATTTCATATATACTCCTTGGGTGTGGATTGACTCCTCGCTGTTATTTAACATCCTCACTAACTGTACTATGGATGAGATTTCAGAAAGTCCCACATTACAGTAGTTGCAAGTTTTTGAGTAATTAAAGGACAACTGTCTGTATTATTTATACACAAGATGGGAAGTTACCTGTCAGGGGAGAAGTAGCAGTGTTCATATGTGATGTGCGTGTGAATTATAACACTTAAAGTGTAGGTTTCAGGGGAGAAGTAGCAGTGTTCATATGTGATGTGCGTGTGAATTATAACACTTAAAGTGTAGGTTTATATCTAATATAGTATGTGGGCTGTGGTTAAATATACACCCACATGTGCATGTGTGTTTGGAGAGAGAGAGAGAATACTCTGTCTGAACATCATGTTTATGCACTTGTTATGTGTACAGATAAGTATAATGTAAGCAAAGCCAGCATGCATTGCATTAGTGGATTAGGTAAAATATCTGCATTGTCGGTGTTACAGTTAACATGTGTATCATACCTGAACACTGTTATGTCACCCCTTTTTATTGCTCCAGAACACGGACAGTGACCTGTAACATGCTCTGGAATCCCACTCCATATGTAAATTTCAGTCACCATTAAAACCTTAAATGCTCTCTTCAAAAACAGATAACTGTGGATGCTAAAAAGAAGTGGTAAAGAGCAGAGCAGTACCCATCTTACAGTACACATTACTAGTTATTGGTAGCTTATCCCAAACAAATGTCAAAGTTCAGAATTTTTGTAAGGCATGATATTTTATCTGTTATTTCCCAAGGTGTGGACACAACTGTAAAACCCTTGAAAAACTGCACACACTAACATTAAGCCTCCTGACTAACTTTGTAGTGATAGTTAAACCAATACTCCTGAAGCACTGCTGTAGCCTTGCCAGTCTGTTACAATCAGAGTAACATATCGTGACTTTATTTGCCATCTACCCTTGTTCTTCACAAACAGTGCCCTACACATCTGCTAACAGCCACATCCAGGATGTTCTCCATAATTGGCCCAAGACTTCCGTGAGCTTAGTGGGCTGCGATATTGACCAGACATCATAGATCATACTGGCTTTTAGGAAGCTTGATTGCCATAATCCCATGTTTACAGATTCTATGTGTATATGTTTGCGTATATGTATATATATATATATATATATATATATATATATGTGTGTGTGTGTGTGCGTCTGTATATATAATATATATATATGTGTGTGTATGTACATATATATATATATATATATATATATATATATATATATATGTGTGTGTGTGTGTGTGTATATATATATATATATATATATATATATATATATATAAAACCTGGTTTGCCTTTCTTTTCTTGGCCAATTTACAGTTCAAAGCCTACCCCTGACATAACCCTATCACTAGGTGGGACCCACAAATACTCAGGGAGTTGATGTTGTAGTACTGTTTAGTAGTATCCCAAGGAGTGAAAGATTCAGTGTGGTGGTATAGGGCATAGCATCAGTAGCCATCGTGCATGCAGAGTCAAAAAGTGCCCTACCACTTCTCCATGTAGGCAGCCTGCAATGCTTCTTATCTCCACCAGAGCTCACTCAGACAGCAGTTACTACAGTCACACCTCCCCCTTCATAAGAGAGCTAGCTGCCAGCTATTTTATTTTATTCAACCCCCGACACAAAGCAGACAACCCTACCAGAAATCTGAGCCTGTTCCAGAGCTCTGTTTGCCAACCAGTGGCACAGATTAGTGCCCTGCCTGTGTCCCATCACACTGAACCTTTAGTATGTCTTTTTGCAGATGTCAGTGTTACACTTATTTGGCCTTCATTGATGGCTTTCTCCAAGTATCAGTCTCTTAACCACGACTTTGGAAGCTGAACCTCTCTTAGCAAGACTCTGCTCCAAGTCTCAGAGTTCTTGATGTAGTCTACTGTGTCTGTCCATGTTGGTAACTTAGTACTTAAGACTGAGTCCAGCCTATGAAACAGTCAGGGAGATTCCATCTTGTTAGATGTTCAGATACTTAATACTTGTTGGATCAGGAATACTATCCTGGTATCACACTGCCAGTGGGCGGCCTCTCCAGACTATTGTGCTGATTTTCTCTCTAAGCTGAGGAACTACGAGTAAGTGTATCACTTGTCATCAGTTGGTTACCATATCATCACTGCAACTTCTTGACATGTAGAAAGCTGTGCTAACTGCTAGGTGAACTAGGAAGCATACGTCAAGAGCCCGCCTGGCACAGCAATCAAGGAGCCTCAATCCTCACCACTTTCACCAGGGAGGTTGTCTCATAGAAGAGAAAAGGATAACTAATACACACAGTAAAGTACAATTTCCCTTAAGTGTACACAGAGGTCACAGTCCATCTGGGGCTGGCTGATCCCTTGCTCACCAGGTCCCCAATAAGACTCCCCACTGGCACAGCTATAGGGTCTAGGTCTCAGCCTAACTGGGCAAGCTAGAACCTCCAGTACCCTCTCTGTCCAACCAGTGCTTTGTGTCCCTGCCAAGTAGCTGACACAACACACACACACCCTTTGAGATAAGTATTTATACAACTTCACATACACTCCTGGGAAAGGCTGACACAGATTCTCCAGCTGTGCCCATTTACCCAGACTATACAGTAGTAATTACTGCCACCACCCAGTTAATATCAGCTACTAAAAGGCCCTTAAAAGGTGTCCAGTAATTACTGTGCAATATTATAATCCAATGGTGGTATGGCTAACAGTCAAGGCTTACTTTAGAGTGGCCTATTACAATAACCTCTATAAATATGCAATGTACTCTAGAGCTTACCTCTACACAAATCAGCCACAGGTAGAAGGTTTTAAAAATATTTAATAATAAATAATTAAAACACAAGACAAAACTACTATACCACAGAGATATCTAAGAGTTCAGAGATGACACAGATACTTAAAATAATACAGTAGGACAGGTCTGATTTCAAAGAAAAATACTTAATTAATCTTTACTAGCTTTAACTATTCCTACAAGAAATCGCAGTGCTAAAACTTACATGTGAACATAAGGCAGAGTGCTGGTAAGTTGGATATCAAGCTCAAAATGCTCCCAGTCTCTTGTGAGAAATAGTATTTAAACATTACTAACAAACATGTTTGCTGGGTCCCTCCCCAAATTACATCATTTTTGACACTTGGGTTTTCCCAGCAAATAAACTGCATCATCTTAACACCTGGTTTGAGTTCTCAAGCCACAAACGGCATTATTTAGCAATCTAACACCTACTCAGAAACTTACAACAATACAAGGCATTTCACGTATACATTCTAACAGAAACTATAGCAATAAAGCAAGTTCCACATCTAAATTCTGATCATAAACTTTAGCTTTAAAACAATGGGCATGAAATCTTCATCTAGCCACCCTGGAGCCGAATTCTAATCATGAAAGGGTACAACATGTTTCATTGGGCCGGTTGTCACATATTTTGCAGTTCCACATTTCACAATATTCTTTTACAGTCAAGAAAACATGCCTGTATTTTACATTTATTTACAAATGCCAGAATTATATATCAAAATCTATTTGACTAGGCTGGCAGCCTTCGCCCATCTCTCCCCAATCATCACACCCCCCCCCCCCCCGGGAACTCAACCAAGTTTTTCAAGTGCCCCTTGAGAAACATCGCTTGAGAGTGTCAGGTCTGTCTGGGTGTACCTCACCCCATTCCCTGTCTTGAGAGCCCATCTGCATTGGCATTACTACTCCCACTGCGATGCTGCACTGACATGTCGTATATGCTTGCAACCCCAGACTCCATCTTGGCAACTTGGCATTTTGCTGACTGGCTCTGTTTAACCATGTTAGAGGGTTGTGATCTGTCATCACAATGAATTTTCTTCCATACAGATAAGACTGAAGTTTTTGTAGTGCCCACACTATGGCTAGACATTCCTTTTCTACCGCTGCATAGCATTCCTCCCTGGGTTGGAGCCTACGACTGAGATAAACCACTGGGTGCTCTTCTCCCTCTGAAGAAATCTGGCTAAGTACAGCCCCCACCCCATAGTTTGAAGCATCCACCTGCACAACAAATTCTTTGCTGTAGTCTGGACTGGCTAATACAGGGAGCCCTCCCAAAGCTTCCTTAAGCTTCTGAAATGCCTCCTCACATGCTTGGCCTGTTCTTCCTTGAGGGGAGCAGCTATGGTACTATAATTAGGAACAAACTTTCTGTAGTACCCTGCTGTCCATAAGAATGCCCTCACCTGCTTTTTGGTAATAGGTGCAGGCCATGCCCAAATAGCTTCCACTTTGGCAGGTTCTGGCCTTGTCTTACCACTCCCCACTGTATGTCCTAGGTAGGAGACCTCTGCCATACCCACCTGACATTTGCTCGGCTTAATGGTCAACCCTGCCCTCTGTAGTTTACCCAGCACCTCCCTGACATGCTGAAGGTGCTTTTGCCAGGAATGGCTGTAGATAGCAATATCATCCATGTAAGCAAGGGCAAACCCTCCTGCTCCTGCTAAAATATGATCTACCAGCCTCTGGAAAGTCACTGGGGCATTCTTCACCCCAAAGGGGCATCTTTGTGAACTCTTACAAGCCAAAAGGAGTCACAAAGGCCGACTTCTCTCTAGCACTGGGAGTCAAGGGCACCTGCCAGTAGCCCTTGGTAAAATCAATGGTTGTAAGATACATAGCCCCACCTAGCTGCTCTAGGGCCTCATCTGTCCTAGGCATGGGGTAAGCATCTGCCTCTGTGTGACTATTTAATTTCCTGTAATCCACACGGAACCTGGTGCTGTCATCCTTCTTTGGCACCAACACCACTGGTGAGGCCCAGGGACTGTTGGACTCTTGAATCACCCCTAGTTCCAACATCTCCTGTACCTCCTCCCTCAGAGTCTGTTTGACTCTCTCAGGCACCCTATAAGGTGCCTGCCTAATAGGCCTTTGGGGTCCTGTATCCACCTGGTGCTGCACCAGGTGGGTGCTCCCTGGTTTCCCAGTGAACACGTCTCCAAATTCCTGCAACACTGCTTGGATTTCTCGAACCTGGGTAGGAGATAGCTGCTGGGATATTGCTAACCCTTCCACCGAGGTGTCAGCCCGAGCCTCACTAAGGAGATCAGTCCCCAGATCTCCCACAGACTCCTCCTGCAATCCACTGCAAATGCTCAGCACAAAGGCTTCCCTATCATAGTAAGGTTTCGTCATGTTAACATGGTACAGTTTGTGCCCCTGCCTTCTGCCTAGCAGTTCCACCATGTAGTTAACATCACTTACCTTTCTTACCACCTTGTAGGGTCCCTCCCAAGCTGCTTGCAATTTGTTATGTCTGACAGGAATGAGAACCATCACCTGCTGCCCTACAGCATATTCTCTAGCTCAAGCATTCCTGTCATACCACACCTTTTCTGTTGTTGGCCTTGTCCTGAGGTTCAGGACATATGCCACAACAGACTCCTTGTGAGACTCACACTCACCTTCCCACTCATCTCGAATTTAATCTAGAGGTCCCCTCACCCTATGCCCATACAGTAACTCAAAGGGTGAGAAACCTGTGCATTCCTGGGGAACCTCTCTGTAAGCAAACAACAGATGGGGCAAATATTTGTCTCACTCCCTCTTAAACTGATCTGCAAATGCCCGTAGCATGGACTTGATTGTAGAGTTTAACCTCTCAACAAGACCATTAGTCTGGGGATGGTAGGGGGTGGTCTTCATGTGCTTCACCCCACAGGATTTCCACAGACAAGCCAGCAGGTCTGACATAAAATTAGCACCTCTGTCAGACAGTATTTCCTTTGGGAAACCTACCCTGCTGAAAATCTCTAGCAAAGCATTTGCCACCTTCTCTGCCTCAATGGAGGACAAAGCCACTGCCTAATGGTATCGTGTAGCATAATCTGCAATCACTAGGATATACTTTTTCCCTATGGAACTTGGGGTACTCAGAGGACCCACAATATTCATACTACCCTCTGAAATGGCTCCTCAATCACAGGCAAAAGCATCAAAGGCGCTCCCACCTTGTCTCCCTTCCTTGCCTACCTTTTGGCACTGCTCACAGGTCCTGCAGTACCCTGTTATATCTCTGGAAATCCCAGGCCAATACAAGTTTTGCATAATACACCTCTTTGTACGTTTTATGCCCATATGACCTGCAAAGGGAATATCATGGGCTATGGCTAGAAGCGGCAGACAGTAAGCTCTAGACACTACCAACTGCTGTACTCTCTCACCTTCTAGCCCTCCCTCAGGGGTCCACTCTCTGTACAGTAACCCTTTGTTCCAGTATACAGATCCCCCCTTCCCTTGAGAATCAGGTGCCTCCCTAGCTACCTGCCTCAGGCCTTGCAATGTAGGGTCTGAGAGCTGAGCCTGTCTCAAGTTTCTCCTTGTAACCCTTCCCAGCTCCCCTTCCACAGGAAGTCTGGCATCCTCTGACAGCGGTGCCTCACTGTCAGCCTGGGTACTACTACTCACTTCTACCTTTGCAGTTACCCTGTCCAAGGGAACATCAGTACCCACAAGCAGCTGTGGCTCACATTCAGTCTCACTGCTTCAGTGTAGCTCTCTCCCTGAAGTAACCACCTCAACAGTCCTGGCTGCAAGTATGCAGTCTGTCTGGGTCTCCCCCAGGCTACCAGACCCACATACTTGTCTCCTAGCCACACTGCGTGTAACTGCTTAAGTACATAGTACTGCCTCATCCAAATCCTTCCCTCTCAGGACATCTACATGATGGTAGTTCCATACCATTGTTGTCTCAAGGCAACCTGCTATTAGCATTTTGTCTTTACCACTTACTGGCTCCCTCACCTTTGGTTCCCCACCTTGCCTCCGTGGACACCTGTATGCCACATGGCCCCACTGGTTGCATTCAAAGCATTTCACCCTAGGTCCTGAACATGTACCTGGACTAGTGGCTTCCCCTGCTACTGGCAGATTCTGTTGGGGCAGTCTGTGCTGCCCACCATGGGTTCCTTTAGACCCATGAGCAGTACTGGGGTTCCCTTTCCTGTGCAGGGCTGCCCTACTTGCTAGCACACTATTTATCAGCTAACCAGATCCTCATGTCCTCAGGCAAAGTGCTAAGGGCTTGTTCCCCTACCAAAAGGTCTGCCAGCCCTTCAAAGGTGGTGGCCTGACATCCACTCACCCAGCTATGAAAATAAAACCTCAGTTCAGCAACATATTCACATACATTTTCATCTGCCTTGCGTCTGTGCTCACGAAACTTTTTCTTATACATTTCAGGTGTTAGCTTAAAACATTCTAATAAATGTCTTTTTACAGCAGTATATTCAAAACAGTCAGTGTCATGCATTTTTGCTAAAGAAGTTACAGCTTTACCATGGAGTAAGGGGGTCAGGAACCGTACCCAGAGCCCTTGGTCAACTTCATACTGTTTACATACCCGCTCAAAAATGTGAATGAAGCTATCAAAATTATCCCCCTCTTTAAACTGTGGAAGAAATGTAATGCCTTTTTGTGCCTCTGGGGTCCGGTTACTCCCTTCCCCATTACCTCCATGACTGGCGAAGAGTCAGCATTTTCCTCTCATGCTTCCTCTGCCATTCATTTTCTCAGCTGCCTCTAGTTCCATACGCCTGGCCTCCAACTCAAGTCTCTTTAGCTCCAGCTGGATTTTTAAGTCCACTGCAGAAAGGTTGAGCTGTCCATTCTCCGAGGATATTGTATCTCCACTGTTAGTCTGATTGTCCTCCAGGCTGCTGTTTTCTGATGCAGCAGTAACCAAGGCTGCAATCAGGTCTCCTTTAGTCAGGTTTCCATGCACCAGTCCCTTAGTCTGGCACATCTCTGCCAGCTGGCTCGTTGTCATATTTCCATACTCTTCTGCTGACATGCTGTCTGCTCACCCTGACTAACACTAAGCTAACAAAAGAAATAAAACAACTGTGATCTGATACACTGCGTGGCTGTTTAGAGTACAAAACACTTTTAGAGATCACTGTACATAAGCTACAGGAATTCGCTCTACCCACACCACTACAAGCCAAGTAATATGTGAAGTAGATCCCACCACTGCCAAACACTTGTGATGACCGTGCCCTCGCCCAGCAATCAAGGAGCCTCAATTCTCACCACTAACACCAGGAGGGTCGTCTCATAGAAGAGAAAATGATAACTAATACACACAGTAAAGAGCAATTTCCCTTAAGTGCACACAGAGATCACAGTCAGTCTGGGGCTGGCTGCTCCCTTGCTCACCAGGTCCTTAGTAAGACTCCCCACTGGCACAGCTATAGGGTCCAGGCCTCAGCCTAACTGGGCAAGCTAGAACCTTCAGTACCCTCTCTGTCCAACCAGTGCTTTGTGTCCCTGCCAAGTAGCTGACACAACACGCACACACACACACACACACACACACACACACACACACACACACACACACACACACACTTTGAGATAAGTATTTATACAACTTCACAGACACTCCTGGGAAAGGCTGACACAGGTTCTCCAGCTGTGTCCCTTTACCCAGACTGTATAGTAGTAATTACTGCCACCACCCAGTTAATAATGTCAGCTACTAAAAGGCCCTTAAAAGGGTGTCCAATAATTAATGTGCAATATTATAATCCAATGGTAGTATGGCTAACAGTCAAGGCTTACTTTAGAGTAGCCTATTACAGTAACCTGTATAAATATGCAATGTACTCTAGAGCTTATTTCTACACAAATCAGCCATAGGTAGAAGGTTTTAAGGCTATTTAATAATAAGTAAAACACAAGACAAAACTACTACACCACAGATATATCTAAGAGTTCAGAGATCACACAGAAACTTAAAATAATACAGTAGGACAGGTCTGATTTCAAAGAAAAATACTTAATCTTTACTAGCTTTAACTATTCCTACAAGAAGTCACAGTGATAAAACTTACATGTGAGCATAAGGCAGAGTGCTGGTGAGTTGGATATCAAGATCAAAATGCTCCCAGTCTCTTGTGAGAAATAGTATTTAAACATTACTAACAAACATGTTTGCTGGGTCCCTCCCCAAATTACATCATTGATGACACTTAGGTTTTCCCAGGCAAACAAAGTGTATCATCTTAACACCTGGTCTGAGGTCTCAGGCCAGAAACTGCATTATTTAGCAATCTAACACCTACTCAGAAACTTACAACAATACAAGACATTTCACATATACATTCTAGCAGAAACTAGAGCACATCTAAATTCTGGTCATAAACTTTAGCCTTAAAACAATGGGCATGAAATCTTCATCCAGCCGCCCTGGAGCCAAATTCTAATCATGAAATGGTACAACATGCTTCACTGGGCTGGTAGAGTGCAATGTTGTTACATTTTTTGCAGTTCCACATTTCACAATATTCTTTTACAGTCAAGAAACATGCCTGTATTTTACATTTATTTACAAGTGCCAGCATTATATATCAAAATCTATTTGACTAGGCTGGCAGCCTTCGCCCATCTCTCCCCAGTCGTCACAGATGTCATGAGTGCATGGCTGTCCTTGAGTCTGGGAGCTGCCAAATTCTGATTGACAGAAAGGATGTACCTGACTTTTGGGAGTCCTCAACAAGAGCTGTCTTGTAGGTTTGCTAATACACTAAGAACATATATGCTGTGTTTTTTACATACTTGTTTTCCCACCATCTTGTTTCCTTTTTCTGTTCACGGGTGTAGTTTTGGATGCATTGTTAACCAAGTTCCACTGTCACTTATTCTGGTATGCAGTTAGATTTTAACATATGGAAACAGGCCACTGTTAATTTAAATCTTTGAGAAGGCCTTGGTAGTTTAAGTACTAAGGTTTTTATTTTTTACCCTTATCACTCTGACATTTAGTCCAGGTAAACTCAATTTTAAAGCTAGCTAACATTGCTGCTTTACCTGTCAGTTATTAAGTGTTTCTTCCTCATATTTCTTTTTCTCCTGTCATTGTCTTGTTTTAAGGAGCCCTTCCATTTCTGTTAATCAGTTTCTGTAGGTCACCAGCAAAAAAAAAATAATAATAAAATTGAGTAGATGTTCAGCATAACCCTCTGTTAGACTGAGAGCTAAACAGGAAAGTTCCCTATTAATTATTTTTGAGATCCTGCTGTCTAGTTGAACCAGTCATACATAGGATACCAGCCTTAAAACACATAACACAGATCTAGTAATGTAGCACAGGTATACTTTTTTGTAGGTGAAAAAAACTCCAGGCTGTACCTTTAGATTCAATAATGCATCTTGTGGATTACACCTTGTAATCTAAGGTTGTGTTCATGTTTTTCTAAAGACAGATAGTAGTTACCACCATTTTGCTTGTTGTGTATATTCAGAAAGAGTAGTAATGTAGAACTATGTTGCTTTTTGTTGTAGGAAGGAAGAGCTACTGTGAACCAGGACACACGACTGGATAACAGAGTAATTGACCTGAGGGTAAGACTTGTGTTATTCGCCTACCTCTAATAAGTCAATATTTGTGTGTAATAGAAAGGAATGGATTATGAAAAATATCTCCAGTTTATCAGTCCTACAAAAGACATATCTAAAGCTAGCAATATGTCTGAGTCTGTATTAAAGTTATAAAGCGCATTGCTTCTTAGCAATTATATAGTGATCACTGTGAAAATGAGTGTTAAGTGTATGGGTATATGTATACAGTAACTTTTAATGCATTGTGATGCCATTGGATCCCACTTAACTTCTTCACTTTTATTGACAGCATTAGTGAAGGAACATCATTTGAAGGGCAGCTAGAGTCCCTGCCACCAGTACCACTTTCTTCAGTTCTTGCTTGCTATCTCGAATACTGCCATGCTACTCACCGATGCTGTTCACAAAGAGTAAAGTGCACTTTTTTTACTGGTTTTCTGTCTTTTTTTCATCAGCAGTTTGTGTAACACATCAGTTAAGTTTAGAGTGCTAGGCTGTTGGGAGCATCTTACAAGATAAAGCTGTCCTGTGTTCATTGCCTTCTACTTGGGTTCTGACCACAAATACTGCTAGCATTTGCTGTGTAAACTTAAACTGTATACTTTTGTCAGCAGTTAACCATTCAGGGCCATATCTGTTAAAGCAAAAGTAAACTTTTTTTTCTTCAAAAAGAAGAAAGCATTTGTAAATGTTGCTGAATGATATAGTAATGCAAAATACTACACAGGCTGTTTCTGAGCAGATATAGGTTTCCAAGCTCTAGATGTTTTTTCTCTTGTTTCTCAAATCTCCAAGCTGTTTCATTTCCAGATTATACTCAGTAATATTGTTCTCAGGCAAATCAGGTGTGCCAGTTCAGGGGGCAAAAAACAAAACAAAAACAAACATGACTTATTTGACCGTATGTTCTGCCCATCTTAGTTATGAATGATTATTTCCATACTGTTATCTCTCAATTCTGCCACAGGCATATTTGATTCAGGCCTGATTTTTCAACAACTTTTCTCTCTGTTGGAAAAAACAATCTGTTGATACAGCAGTTGGCAAAATTGCTAAATGTCCTACTACAGAAAAAAAATGCTGTGACTTCTTGAAAGTTAGTACCAATACTTTTTCTTGAAATTCCAGCAGTGTTCTACTGCCAGACTTCTTTCTTGTTCTGTAAAGCCACATTCCACCAGATTCATTGTTATTTGTGTTTTTCTGTATTATTTCAGACACCTCTACTGCTGTAAGTTGGACATTCATACCTTTACCAAGCAATGTAGATGTCTTTCCATATTACTGTTGCAGTATTCCTTACTAAAGGAATCCCCTGCCAAGGGTAAGCCAACATTCGGCCAGTGTACCAAAGCCTTAGGTTTTCTAAAGGATGTTGTACATCACATGTTATGTTCCCCACTTAGGGCATAGGGTATAAAGGTGACGTATGGGCGTACCTACCTCGGAACTTCTTTGCTGTCAGTCCAAACACCACCTTCAGTTGTCACTCTGAATGCTCCTTTATTTCTGCTGGTTAACAAGCCATTTAAGTGCCCCATTGAGGCTTTCTTCTTATATTGTCTTTTTCTTTTAGTTGTGAGGTTACATGCCATTCAGAAAGGGAAAATGTCAGTGTGGGAGATGGATTCCCCATAAGGACCATCATGAGCAGTGTTTGTTTTGCTTGGGTGCTTCTCACTATTACACATTGTGCCTGATTTGTCAAGGGTTTTTCCCTAAGATATTTCATAGTCATCTCTCCTCCTTGTTTGCCTAGTGAACCAATGTCTTAAGTTGTTTATGAAGGGTGGGATCGTCCCATCCTGAGGGTCCGTCATCTACCAAGAAGACCAAAAAAACTCAGGCTGGATTTGGCTGCTGTACCATCACCCCCGGGTGTGTCTCTCAAGGCTGGTGAAAACCCGTAGGATCATCTAGCTGTTCCACTGGATTTCTCTGCTGTGACTATTTTGGAGGCCAGCATGGATCTCCTTCTCGAATGTCCTCGAAGGCTGTACAGATGTCTGTTACTGATGTTGAACGGGAACTGCAGCTGATCATATCCGATGGACAGAGGATGTTTTGCATACTCTTGTTCGAGAGTAGATTTCCTCTATGTTGATTGAGTGTTGGCAAGAGTCCAAACCTCCCAAGATGTTTAGGGCTTGACATCCCTTTGAAGAAGCAGCAGAAAACAAAACATATTTCCCCTGCTTCTAAAGATCCCCATCATGAATGGCAAATTTTTACACAGGGGTTGTTTAATGCACTCATGGCCTTGAAGCCACCACCCCCCTCCCAGGGAGTTTCTGTTCCTGCCTCCCCTTGGTCATCTACTCCTATTAAGGGGCTTAGGGAGCAGGATTGTTCTGATGAGGAATTATACTCTGGAGAAGTCTTTAGTTTATTCCTCTCAGATTCCTTCCCCATTGTATTGTGGTTCTGAGGAGGAGGACTCCATTAGTCCAGATTCTCCCTTTGAAGAACTTCCTTTGGAGGTACTAACTCTCTTATGATGGATTTTTTTAAATGGGACTGTACCTAGGTTTCTGACATCCAGAAGAGGTATTATGAACAACTCCAGATAGAGTCTCCTAAGCCCTCTGCTGTCCCTCCTTTCTTAGCTGCATGTTGGACACTTTTTCAGCAGCTTCTCAGGCTCCTGATTCCCAGCCTCCAGCCCCTAAAAAACCTGATAAGTTTTATAAGGTGCCAGATGATTGTAAGTTTCTTTACAGATGTCCTTCTGCTGACCATCAGTGTCTGTCTCTACTGACAAATCTTCCAAACTATTACCTTCTACTAAATTACTTCCTTCTGACAAGGACAGTAGGACCATGGAATGACTGGGCAAAAAGGTGTCCATTGCTGCTACCCTGTCCTTTCAGCTATTAACTGTCAGTTCTGTCTCAGGCCTATCAAGTTATTTCTGACCTTCCTTATCCTGAGGGAAAGGTTTCAGACCTCTCTTTGTTGGACTCCTTTTTTCAAGTAGCTCGTCATTCTGTTAAATGTAGCTATGATACCTTTGGTTCTGTATTAATACCTTATTCTTGGCTTTGCCTCCAACCTTTACTTGATATTAAGGCTAAATTGAAGGATGCTGCTCTTGACAATAAAAATCTTTGGTTCTGCAGCTGCTGGGTTTTCTAAGTCCCTGCAGGAGAAGGATAACTACTTGCAGGAATTAAACATATTTTTGTTTCCTCTGTTCTCAAATTTCAGGGGAATTATCCTTCCAAGCCTGACTTTGTATATAGACAGTCTTGCCCTCCTTCGAAAAGGTAAAAAGGGTTCTAAAAGGGCTCCTCCTGCTAAGTCTGCTCAGACTTGTACTACTCAGAATCCTCCTTTTCCAGACAAGCCAGGTTCTGTCCAACTGTTTTTTTCTATCCATCCTAAGTGAGGTTCCTTTATCTCTTCATCTTTCCCTGTCTCTTCCCAATTGGTTAAGGATTACTCAGGTTTCTTGGGTTCTGTCCATCATTCATTAATTCATGGTGTGAAAATCCCTTCCTTCTTTTTTGGGCATTCCTCAACCTCCTCAGGAACAGCTGCCCTTTATTCCAGATGTACTTCAGAGCCTTTTATCTCAAGGCATCATCCAAGCAGTTTCTGTTCCTCAAAGCGGAAAAAGTGTTTATTGCAGAATGGTTTTGGTTCATAGGAAAGTAGACACCTAGAGACCCAGCCTGGATCTTTCAAAACTCAACAACTTTCTGAAGGTTTCGTCCTTTCAAATGCTGTCTCTTCAGACCCTGTTTCATCTTGTACCAAAGGCTTTTTTTAGTCTTTCTGGATCTCAAGGATGCCTACTTCACATTCCTATTCATCTCCTTTTTTGGAAATTTCTGTGTTTCTTCCATGCATTTTCTGTTCTCTGCTTTGCCTTTTTACCTTTCTACTGCTCCAAGGGTCTTCACCAAATGCCTCGCTCCTGTGATTGCCTTTTGCAAGATGAGGGGGATACAAGTCTTTCTTTACCTGGGCAACCTACTCATTCAGGCTGCCTCCCCAGAGCACACATAGATCATATTCAGTCTGGGGTTGGTTTCTCCCTTTTTGTCCAGGTCCCCAATAAGACACTGCATTGGCACAGGTATAGGGTACAGATCTCAACCTAGTGGGCAAGCTAAAACCTCCAGCACCCTCTCTGTCCAACCAGTGTTTTGTGTCCCTGCCTAAGTAGCTGACAGACACACTTTGAGATGAGAGTTATATACAACCACACAGACACTCCTGTGGAAGGCTGGCACAGGTTCTCCAGCTGTGCCCCTTTTACCCAGACTATACGGTAGTACCAGCTGCCACCACCCACTAATATCAGCTACTCAAAGGCCCTTCTGAAAGGGTGTCCAATTATTACTGTGCAATATTATTATCCAAATGGTAAGTGTGACTGAACAGTCAAGCCTGATTAGAGTGACTTGGTACAGTATCACTATATACATGCAATGTACTCTAGAGCTTAAATTAATTCTACATAAAACAGCCACAGTTGAAAGGTTTAAAAATATTTAATAATAAAAGCACAAGACAATACTTCTTACTACACAGTGCTAGTCAAGAGTTCAGATATCACTAGAGAAATACTTAAAATAATACAGTAGCAAAAGTTCTGACATCACAGAAAAAAAACAAACTAGTCTAATCTTCTTATTTCATAGCTATATCTAAGAGAAAGCACAGTTCTAAATAACTTAGATATAGAGCAAAGCAGTGTGGTGATGTTGGATGTTCTCAAGAAACAATGCTCAGAGCTGTCTGATTCTCTCTCTTTAAATTGATAACACAGAGCTTCTTCACATGACATCATTCTTCACACTTCTCTGATGTTCCCAGACTAACAGAAACTACATTTACATTCTTTACACATTGTCAGAAACCAGAGCAATAAAGGACATTCATACATGCAAATTCTAGCCATTAACTCTGGTCTTAAAACAATGGGCAGAATGCCTCCCTCTAGACATGTCGGCTCCGAATTTTGACATCAAAAATAGTCATAAAATGCTTGACTTAGCTTTCTTACAGCAGAGTGCACGGTTACATTTTTGCAGTTCAATATCCAATGCAGTCTTTTTACATTTAAGAGAACAAGCCTGTGGCTTACATTAATATTTACAAATGACAGAATTATCTACAAAATTCTGTCTGGCTAGGCTGGCAGCCTTCACCTGTCTTCACAACTGCCTTTAGTGCTTGCTTCATAAGTACTTCAGTTGTCTGCTTTTTTGCTGTGATCCTTTGGTCTTCAGTGTACACCTTTTCCAAACATTATTTTCTCAACCAGCACTTGAAGTGTTGGTCCACATTTTGGAAGTCAGTTCACCAGGACATATCTATATGACATGCGACTATTTATGGTCTTCTGGCTCCTTTCACCATAATGATACTGCTTGGGTTTCATCACAAACAGTGTCTCAGCAATTAGTGTCACTAAATTTTGATACAACAGTTTCACTTTATCAGATGATCTTGATAGTTTCCTCCTTTATGGGTAGATGAGTGGCAGTCTGTTTGCAGCTGCTGTTGGAATTGCCTGTAAGCTAAGAAGGTACATGTTCATGTAGCACTTGTTTCATAGTGTTTTCATATCTGTTTCATTTTTCCTTATTTTACAAGAGGATGATTACTGATGGCATGTTGATGAATTGACAAGACTCTGGGGATTAGTGGACATGCATAGTTAGATCCTTACATCACATCATATATTGATTGGACATATGAATGTCCTCAGATGCTGGAAAAAATGTCACATTCCAGCAGGTTTGCATCACTTCTTGAAAAACCATGTATTTCAGTTGATAAGAAATATGATCGATTAGTTCTTCTTGCCCAAAGTGTCATTAGTTAAACATCTCATGAAATAATGACAGATTTATAGGTTGATGGATGATACTGCAGCTAATGTCTAGACTGAGCATACAGATGTTAAATGTATGTTGTAATGCACTAGGGGTGCAGATACTTCTTGGAAAAACAGACTGTCAGCTAACTGATGAAGATGAGTTGAATGGCAATTACTAAAATTATCACCAGAGTCCCCACTGAAGAAAGATTTTCAGTTATGATGAATAGTCAGTGCTAAAACTGCTACAAAAGCTCTTGAAGAAACATTTTAAGAGCTTCAGTGGCAAAAGTTTTACTACTTTGTAAATGCTCTTGCTGTAGTTTTGGTAAAGCAACTGCTCCAGCAGCCAAGTAAAGCTGGAATCCCATAGTTTATGGTATGCTCTAGTATTTAAGTTTGAAAAACAAACAACTGTACATGAAAAATGTGCTGCAAAAAAGAATGAACCAAAAATAGTACCTGAAAAGAAGTAACAAATTATGAATTTATTTAGTGCTTTCGTCCAACAATGAATGGACTTCTATTAAAAAGAGAATTTTAGAACACTTGTATGACATCGGGACTAAGAATGATGATGATGAGTTGTTTAAAGATGTGTCACTTTGTTCTGATCATAAGAAATGTTATTTTGGGAGGCTTGAATTAGTAGACATTGATCCAAGAGGTGGTGATTATAAGAACAAAGTGGAACTGAAACTGGCTCTTTGGCATTTTTACAAGCTGGTAAATCTTTTACCTTAAATGCAGCCATTAACATTAAATTGTTTTTTTTTAAATGATACAGTTTCATAGACTTTTTATGTACATACATTTTTTAACATATTTTTTATGATAGGTTTATTGTATTAGTTTAGGTATGCATTATTCGTTGGTGATGTCATTGATTCATCATTGTTTGGTTTAAATTAATTGGATGCATTTAAGTATTTTGAATGTATTCTGTTTTGTTCTGAAGAAGTGCATCCATTGTTGGATGAAAGCATTAAAATAAATTTGTCATTCATTAATATCCTTTTGGTGCTGTTTTTGGTTTTACTATTTAACTTTGCTCATCTCCACAGAGTTGTTTTGAATTTCATGTTGAGATGGTTAAGTCTGAAGGCTAATTAGTAGGACAGCTGTAAACACCCACTGGGATATTGATTAAACAGGTCTGCAGACCTTCTAAATAACTGACCATTCACTGAAGACTGCTGCATCTTTGGAGATAATGGAGAGCATTGGATAGTATAGCAATAACCCACGCCTGGGTGTGGGTAATGCTAAATTTACCCACGGTTGGCGTGGTTTGGTCCCGAGGGCGAAGCCCGAGGACCAAAGCCAACCGTGGTAAATTTAGCATTACCCACACCCAGAAGTGGGTTATTGCTATTATATATGACATTATTTAAGAAAAGAAACTGTTACTTTTCTTAAATAATGGCATAGTATAATGCCTGTTTACTGCCCTTCCGCAGATGTCTGGCATCCGCGGCAGTTCTGATGTACTGGCGCCTGCGCGGTACATCAGAGTTGAGCAAACGGAGAAAGCAAGATCTCCGTTGCTTTTTAGTGTCTCGCTAAGTTAAATGAGTTTAACATAGCGAGACAGTTTAAAATAAGCAACGGACATCTCCGTTGCTTATTTTAAAACTGTCTCGCCATGTTAAACTCATTTAACATAGCGAACACTAAAAGCAACGGAGATCTTGCTTTCTCCGTTGCTTTTTAACACTGCCTCGCTATGTTAAATGGGTTTAACATAGCGAGACAGCTAAAATAAGCAACGGACATCTCCGTTGCTTATTTTAAAGCTGTCTCGCTATGTTAAACCCATTTAACATAGCGAGACAGTGTTTAAAAAAAAAGAGTTATACTAATGGAAAAAAGTCCGGGCGACCGGACCTTTTTCCATTAGTATAACTCGATTTACAACGGGCACGCTGGCCAATCAGCGTGCACGTTTTGGGGGGATCATGGTATAATATTAGTTTTCCTCCATATTTGTTAAAAATATTACACTCGCATCAAACGTGACACTGCTGTATCATTTCGACAGGTACAAATGTTAGCAGACTAGATGTTAACTGGAGCCACAGCACTTGTCTGCTTGTTTAATTCCATTTATAAGGAGGAATGTTGTCCCTACAATCCTCTCCAGCACTTGATCTGTAAATAGTAGTAGTGTTGGCAGGAGGGTAAAAAGGGAAGCTATTAAACAGTCTTATGTTTTTACCTGTCTGTGTAATCCAATCTTTCTGTCCATATCTTTGTGTATCTACATGTCTGTCTCTGTATCAGCCTGTCTAGCTGTCTAACTACCTACTTCTTACATAAATAAAATTAAGCCAGGTTGCATGGGTGAAAAAAAGTCAATGTACTTATATTATGGCACAACAGACAGCTCTGAATACTTGCATAACCATAACACTTTCTAGCTTGGGCCTGCACTTGCATGAAGTCCAGTACTCTGGAATGGTGTCCATCTTTGAATGTATGCACTCAGTGTAAAGAGATCTGTGCATGTTAACAAAATGTATTTTTAATGATGCCTATTTTCCTAGCACCACATTGTGAACACATACATGTGTTGTCATCTGATCAAGACTGCAAGGTCAGTCTCATCTCCTCTGAATATCTATACTGCTTCACCACCACCAAAAATAAAATGGTTTTTACTCTGCCAGTGTGGCCTGTCCCCCACACATTTTTTTCTTGGTTATCTTAGCTAGTCACAGCACTGTTGATAGGCTTTTTTCTACTTAATAAAATACTTTCTAATACTGAGCATTCATGTGCGCCTTACAAAATACAAGTTTTATCCCTTTCATTTTTAAACTACTTTAAGGTTATTCTGAGTGTCTATGGTAGAAGGAAAAGTATTGCATTGAAGGTTAGAATACTTATGTCGCTGAAAACTGTTTCATCAGTGTAGATTGCAGTACAAAGGCTATTGTTAAAACTAAGGTATGTGTGCGAGGACAAGTGAGCAATGCGGACAAACAGTTGCCATTAATAGCAATCATGCTGTTAACTGAAGGACTCATGCTGCTAAAAGGTAGGAGAATTTAGTGCCTTGGGAAGTTCAGTTTGTGTACAGTATGTGTAGCTAGCTGGGATTGAATGGAGCAGGTGCATAATATGCATGTTTATATATGTTCCCTAATTAACGTATGACAATAGATGGAGGCTGTCGCTTATGTGCCATAGTATGCAGGCATATATTGCACTTCTTGTGCTTACTGTTTCATAAGATTTTCATCTTGTATGCATCTCAGTATTTATTTTTCATGGTTCCCTGTTATTTTAGTAACAGCATAGATGGTGATGAAGGTTCATTTTTCTTGTCTGTGTTTTTTTCCTATAATTGTTTTGATAATGTTGCGTCAGATGTTACTAAGTAAATGGGAATAGGAGCCAGAGGTGCCTGTTACCAAACTGCAAGATGAACATCTTCAAAGGTTAAGTATGTTGAAACAAATATTTAACCTCTGCTCAAGCTGGAGTTTTGTTGAATTACAGGTGCTGTTATTCTGAACCCACTGCTTTTTGTTTTACTGTCCTTTCTGGGTGGTATGGGAACCTTCTAAGGTTTGTCTGTTACTTTTAAGTTGCCATAGGTGTTGAGTGTTGGTGTTCTGAAAGTATGCCATTGATCATAGACTAGATAGAAAGCTACATTGATTACTTCAACGAGCTCTAAGTCTTACAGGGATTACTAAAAAAAAGTCTTCTCAAAAACATGGAAGGCAAAATGCAAGAAAGAAAATAAAGATATTTTGCACATTATTAGTAGTATATCAGTCAGTGGATAGTTCTCCTTTAGTACTGTTATAATTTAGGTTCAGCTACAGTGTGCTCAGTTTCATTTCAGTTTCTTTTTTTTAGAACTGCATATGAAATATGAGTGTCCTATATTTGCAAACTTTCCCATTTCTTTTGGCATCCAATGGCAGGCACCATCTTATACCTTTGGGGCTTGTCATGTTAGATGATTGTTTAATAATTAATAGTAGCACTGAAGTATATATATGTTGCTGGTTGTATTGCATCCTCACAATTTTTGAGTGGACAACGTATATTTGAAAGAGTGATAGCATTCTGTTAAATGCAGTAAAATGTGGAAGGTTTCCTTTTTGTAGGCTTATATAGTTTCTAAAACAAGAGACTTACATCATTTGTTTTGATTATTACAAGGGTAAATGGGGTTCTTCTGTGGTTGCGTGTCATGATAAAAAGAGGAAACCACAAACTCTCCTCACCCTAATGATTAGCACGGTATCAGACAGAAAAGCAGATGTAAACAAGTGATGACGCACATCACAGTTGCGGCTTGTCCCTGATTGGAAGACAGTCTTGTGTAGTCTTGCCACAGTCTTCAGTATGTCTGCCCACAGGTCCTGCATGTGACTCTCCCAAAGTCTGTTCAGCAAACAGGTGTGAACAGAAACATTATGCGATGTTTATAATGGTGTTAAGGAATTTATTCTAAGGCAAGTTATTCTAAGGGTTGCCATGGTATTTCTGACTTCTCTTTTCTTTGTTTTGCTTCTTTAACTTTAACTCTGGGTTAGACCAAAATGAAATGTGTGATATTTGACATACTGCCAATCTTATAGTTTAGGGGCCTTGGGCTAGCCACCATGTTCATAGAACATTGAATGTCATTTCTAACTAAGCTTTTCTCCCTGGCCCTCCACTAAACTGGACCAATTCTAGTAAGATGATTTATTTTTTAAAAATAGGAAAGAGGAGAGCACATTAAAAACAATGCTGAGCAGTTTAAGGAAATAAAAACAAGTTTAGTTTAGCAGTTAAATTGTATGTAGCATGCATAATGGATCTGAGCATCGGTAATCTGGGACAAACCCCCTTCCTTCTGTTATCTTAGTTTTTAGGGCTGTAGGCAATCCACTAACGTCCAGTGGCCAGTCTCCTCTTCCCACATACTAAATGAACACCTTCTTGTCACTGTATGTGCGCTATGATACAAAAGTTAGGTTAGCAAGACTACTTACTTATTTATTTATTTATGTATAAATGTTATGGTGTCATTGACCTGGTGCAGACCTAATGAGACAGTAGTTTAGGGTGAAAATGTAGCATTATTTAGTAGAGAGTTTATTAATCAAGTATGAAACAGCACTCCATCGTATATGCATAAGTGGCATTATTGAATGCTGTGTGATAGAACTGTGGTGGAGGTGTATGGCCTTGTTGGCCTACCATTGACTGGCAAAAGAAAAAAGGAAAAAATCTTATGTAATATAATGCCAGAGCTGCACTTTTACATGTCACACCACTGACTGTTGTGGTTCATTGATTATGGTGGTTTGGAGAGCTTTAGCAATGACCATAAAGCATTGTGAGGCAAGTAAGAGAAGGGATATAGAGAAATAATGCCAGGAGATGGTTGTGGGGCAGAGGGTTACGGTTCTTGGGCTGGAAGAGAGTTTTCCAGTTTGACTTGTTTATATTTTCGGTGGTTTGAAAAGATGCTTTTAGTTGGCGGCACTTTGTAGATGTGACTGTTGAGCGAGCATACCACTGACTTCACAGCATATTTTACACACAGACAGTATTCATGATTTGTGAAATGTATCCATTACTGGAATTGTGGTGTGCTTGTATTTAAAGCTGTATGCAGTTTGCTTGCTTAGCAGTTATGTATCAACTAAGTATGGTTGTCTAGTAAACAGAAACTCTTGTAACCATAAAGAAAAAAGTAAGCTCTCAAATTGTGATAGTGGATTTTGAGTTGTTAGAGGATAGTTCCTATGTATGCTGAGCACAGTAAGCGTGCAGATTTTTTGGGAAGAGGAACTGGGGAGAAAACACATTAAAAACACTAAACAAATGAAAGACATCCCATCCACATCAGTTGTATGTTGAGATGGATAGTGATGTTCCCTTGTGATGTATATGTGATTTAAAAACAAAGTGAGAGTCCCTGGGTTCAAAAACATCTGATATCACAGTAGGTTCAGAAGGTACATACTGGCAGTGTGTTACAGTGGCTAACATTATCCGCTAACAAGTTTCATCTTGTACTCTTTGGTTTGATTCTTCCTCTGCCTGCAGTTATATGATTCTGCATGGTTGCCACTGAAAAGATGCAGTTTTGTCTGAGGAGTTATGTGTTTAACGTATTGCTAAGGAAAAAAAGAATGTGGAAACATAGACTTAATTTAAAATTTAGATCACTGAAATGCCAGAAGTTAACTTTGCTTTAACAAGATAAGGGCTGGAGTCGAGAATGCCTTAGTCTCAAAGTGGATGTTAATAGGAAGAGAGAAGAGGTTGGGTAAGACTAAGACTGAGGAAATAAATTGCTGCAAGGCTGAGTGGTTTGACACGGATGTCTGTAACAAGAGAGATTCTCAGGAATTAGAAAAATGACTAGTGGTCTGCCCTGGGTCCAGTGGTCTTCAGTATGTTTGTTTCAAACATATCTGAGGGAGTACTTTACAGGATCAAACTGCTCACTCTTGGCACAAAGCAATGTGTAGTTGTGGAAGCTGGGGGGGTGGTGTATTGAAAAGGATTTGAAACGGCTAACCATATGGAAAGAAAAGTGTCAGCTAAGGTGAATTTGAAGACAGATACAGAGTTCTGTGCTTGGACCACAAGAGCCCTGTTGTGAAACATAAGTCATGGGAGAGGAACTCATGGCAACACAGCAAGAAATGAGCGGTGTTGCTTACACTTGGACTGTGCCACCAAGGGCAGAGCAGTTTGTCGGAGTAAGAGATCAGTGACACTAACAAACAGAATGATGGGCTGTATCCTCATGGTGAAAGACTCCAGAAACAGTAATGTAATGCTTCCAGTCTACAGGGCCTTCCTTATGTGTGAAGTCCAGAGGCTATATAGGGAAAGAGACATCAGGTTACTGGAAGGAATGCAGGAAAATGTCAACAAAAAGATCCTTGAAATGGTGGGCAACAGAGATAATCATTGAGTAGAAGAGAGAGAGTTCGTCTGACTTGAAACACACCATGGTACACAACATCATGTTAGGGAGATGTGAAGAGGTCATCCTAAACAGGAAGAATAGAGTGGGTGGAGGGGGGCTCAGTTAGTAGATAATAGGGACTGACTGCTCCAGAGATTTCCCAAAGTCCTCCTTCAGACAGAGAGTTGTAGACCCACAAAATGGACTACAGGAGTGGAAAATGAAGAAGGAATTAATCGAGACATGCATTATGGCTTTGGACAAGAGGAGAAAGGGTAAGAAAGGAAGGGATGGATGGTTGGATAAAGAATGGTGCAAAATGCACAGGCTAATTGATGGCCATGGGGTGTTTGAGTAGCTGTCTTGTGAGACCCTGAGATTTGTTTCTGGACTTGAATTTCAGCTGCGATGATTGTTTCCCTTCATCACTTTCTGAGTGGTTGACTGCTAATTTGTTGTCTTTCCCTAAGCCATCTTTAATCCTTATCACTTTCCATGTGCTTTAGTGGATTTTGAGATCTTCTTTAGTGTGAGATGAATGATGGCTAATCTACTGTGCAAAAGCGTAGTGCTGTTTGTGCCAGTGCTAGGATACGCACTTTTTTCAGTGGTCATCACCACCTGAGGCAATAGCCTCTTCCACGCATGCTTGTCTTGTTCTGTGTCTAAGCCAGATGTGTAGCTACTAATATTGCTGTCATCCCACACTGGAATGAAATGCAGGAATGTTGCATTATGTAAACATGATTTCCATTTGGGAGAAGTGAGCCCTGCATTATTGAATCAGAGGAGGTAATCCCTTCTTCTTGAAACTGACCAAAGATAGTCTTCATCCTCAAATGCTGTTCCCCCATTGCTGAAAATCCTTCCTTTAGGAGAGGCCATCAGAGTTATGATGTCCACCATGGAGTAGCCAACTATCCCATGCCTCTTTCTTCAGTAACATTTAAATCAAGACGACAAACACGGGAAACTGAATAGTAAACACTTTCTTTCCAATCCCTCACATTTCCAAGAACAGGGAGTCTGAATAACTTTTCACTGGCTCTCTTAACCAGTGAAGGCTACAGCTGAGACATATGTGATAATTAACTATCAAAAATAAATAAATAAAGGTCATTGGACTAGGTCCCACTGTTCGCAGTCTTGGACTCCATTGAAGGGCAGAATTGTCAAATGCAGGATATTTGGGGATTGATGCAGAGCAAAAGTATATGACTCAAGATGCTTAATTAGGAAGGAAAACCCTTTCTTTTGGGGGAGGCAGTATATGTGGTTACTCTTCTTGACTTTTGAAGGCCATAGATCAGGGTACCTCAATGCTGCAATTTTTTATGTATTCATGTTTTTTGTGTCTAACTTTCACAGTTGCCTTCAGCTGTTGTACAGTGGGAGAGTAGAGGCTTTCATATGTGTTTAGATTATTGTTTGTTTGATTGCTGTAAATTCATTGGTACATGGAGAAGTACATTTAGTGACATTTATTTTCCTGAGCTCGGAGATCTCTGCAAGTGGCAACTACAACCATGAAATTAAAAGATGCTCGCTTTTTGGAAGGAAAGCTCTGACAAATTTAGGTAAACTTCTTAAGAACAAAGGCGTCACAATGTCAGTAAAGGTCTGTATAGTCAGAGCTATGATTTTCCCATTAGTAGTAAATGGCTGTGAGAGATAGACTGTAAGTATGACTGAGCGCAGGAAAAATCAATGCTTTTCAGTTGTGCTGCTGGAGAAAATGTTTGAGAATTGTCTAGACTGCAGTAAGTTCAAATCATCAGTCAATGTCTAATGAAAAAGACTGTTCACTGGAAGGTCTGATACAAATCTAAAACACTGATACTTCAGCCACATAATGAGAAGACAGGATGTACAAGAGAATATATTAATACTGGAAAAGATTGAAGGCAGATGCTGAGGTGAATAGATACCATCACTGAAATAATGAATATGAATTTGCAAAAATGTGACGAAGCAGTTTTTGACAGAATAGTGTGGTAAAGTCTTGGAGGAAATGAAGAATCAGATTTGACTAAACAACAGCAATATGCGTCTATCCCCAACAATGCTTCAAGAGAGGTAGAAGCTAGACAGGACCCTTAAGTTTCTTATCTCTTCTGAAGGCTTGATGATGGGATGTGTGGGTAAGACCCTCTTACTTTCCTCTGGGGATTGTAGGCCTCTTCATTCTTCTCCAGCCTAAATGCCTTCCTTCACACAGTCTGCTTGTCACCTTGTAGTACAGGAAGGCACCCTTATATACTTAATGCTGTGTCAAATCTTCAGCAGTTACACTTTCATACAAAAGTGACTGTGTATTTTATGTTATTTACATGCTGTAATACTCATTTGATGCCTTTCCCCTCAAATCTCAAATAAAACAGGCATTTACCTGGACAATTAAGGCATCTAAGACCAAGTTTCATGCAGTCTGCTCTACTTTTGATGTGGTGAGCAGGACTGTAACCATTAATCCTTGCCTATTTAAGCCCACGCTGTTTACTCTGTCTTTCTTCAGTGATGAGTTACTGTAGGCTATCTCGGCATTTCTTTCAAAATGAAGTTCTCTTTGCTTGTCTACTTTGTAAAAGATGAAAGAAGGGAAAGGGCACTTCTTTACAGTGAAGAACATGCATACCTCTTCAGCTTGTAAGCAGATAACTTTATAGAAGTAAGAATCTGTCATTAGAGGCAACCTGACATCTGCTAGACTACTCACTTAACAACATGCACCAGGGTCCCTCAGAAAAGCTTCATTCAGGTTGGCCCATATTAGTCCTAACTACTGACTAATAAGGTGAGGCATGGAAGGCCATTACTTGGAGCATGTGGATACTGTACATGAAATGAAATGGAACCGATCTTTGAGTTTCTCATTTCTTCTCAACTCATTGTCCTCAAGTATATTAGTCGGTATCATAGAATTTGCTGGCACACTTTTATTGCATTCAGTTAAGTGGCCTTTAAAGATTATTCTTTCAAGGGAGCAGTGGACTGGATTCTCTCCTTAGCTCTTTCTAGTCTCCAAGAGGATCCACAGCAATTTTGGATATTGACATCTTCAGCCTTCATTATCAGTTTTGCATAGTCACAGTTCACGTCCCAAAACTGCAGCTTCTGGAAGCTTTTGGATAATGATAGTAAATGTGGTAGGCATAATGGATGTCAGCTTGGCCATGAATTTCTGGAGATGCATAGGACATTTATATGTTTTACTTTGGTTGACCAGTATTTCCAGTAACAAGGTATTACCCTTTAGTGTTTTCTCTGCTTTAGTGCATATAGCAAGTTATTAGCGATTGCCAGTTGTGAAGTATATATTGTAGAATTCCAGAGCTACAGGAGACTGTGTCATTTTTATGCTGAGTTCTTCCAGACAGACTGTAATTTGAATGTAGACGTTATGGAGTTTAGACCATATCCAACAGCCATCTCCTACTCAATCGTAAGAAAACCAAACTTTGGTTATTCTTACCCAAACAATTCTTCCCTGATAACTTTAACTTTACAATTACTTCTCTTAACAATACTGTAATTGATGATGTTTCACACACCAAGCTGTTAGGTGTAGCAATTGACAATAATCATAAGTTTGACCTGCATGTTAATATAAACGTAAAAAAGAACCATCAGAAACTAGGCATGTTGTATAGGGATAAAAAATTAATCACCAATTCCACAAAAGTAACTCTTGTCACTACTTATCTCTTACCATCCCTTCTATATGCTTCCCCTATTGTAGCTATTCTTCACTCTTCCCTTAAAGTAAAATTTGGTCAGTGCTGTAATAAAATAGCTAAATTTGCCATCTGTCAGCCCCTAAAATCACACCACTACTCTGCACTCAAAACCCTAAATTGGGTCGAACTCCCCCACCTGATGACTTTTAATCGGCTAATGTTAACATACAAAATACTGCACAGTTCCTCATTTTTGCAAACAACCTCTACACTGCTTCAACACTCCCCCACCTGATGACTTTTAATCGGCTAATGTTAACATACAGAATACTGCACAGTTCCTCATTTTTGCAAACAACCTCTACACTGCTTCAACATTGTCTTCCATCTTGTGACTTATGTTCTTCTCACAGGCATCTCCTATCTGTTTATAAATCTCAAAGGTCAAATGGTGTTGGTCTGTATTTACACTGTGTTGCCAAGACTATTCCAGAATCAGTCAGAGCAATACCTCACTACTATACCTTCAAATCTCGACTAAAAGAACATCTGTCCAGTTCCTGGATCTGCTCATGCTCTAAACCATTTTAGTACTCATGACTGTTCTCATATCACAGGACGTACTGTTGACCCTGCTTACTACCCTTCCTGCTTTTCCCTCCATCTAAGCCTTATCCTTCAATAAACTCTAACTATGACGTCTGCTTCCTTCTCCTTTGTCTGTCCAAAAATATCATTTGGCTTCTCTGCTATACTGTTATATGGTACTTTGTATTTTCAAATTATATTAATATTTATATTAAGTTGTGCTACTGGTATTTTACTTCTTAATGTCTCTGCCTATTTTTCAAAGAACTTGCTTATATCTTTCTAAAAAAATGTTGTGGAGCTTTTTCCCCAGGCCTCCACTGAAAATAGGTAAACGTTTACCCATTCAGAGTTTCCTGGTTACCAAATGTCAGATAAATATCCTCAGTGTCTTGGTCTTATTTACTCACTCTTCAAATACTGAAGTAAATTTATTTTCAAGAATGTTCATGTTTTGAAGTGCAGAGCTGTGTTTAAGAGTTAGAAAAATATTTTAGCTGCAACCCCTGGGAATTTTCTTGCTGTACTGGAACAAAACATAAACCTGCAACCTGTGGCTTTAGAATCTCTGTTCCTCACTGTGTGTATGAATGGGCTTAAAGGGCTAAAAAGGTATAGTATTCTACTCTGCTACATGTTGCAGAGAAAGAAGCTTTAAGGGTGTTTAACTTTTATTAGCCTTCTTGAAGAAAAGAAAGACAAAATAGCAACATTTGGAGAGAAATTTAGGAATAATTGTGAGCCTAAAAGAATGCCATGTGGTCTTTGCAAAGACACAAGATCTAAACAAAGACTATAAATGTGCATATCACTGCTGAAGAATAGATCCATGGACTGTGAGTTTGGTGAGTTGCATGGTTCACTAATAGAGAAAACAGTTTGTAGGCATAAGAAACAAACAGTGGTCAGACCTTTAAGAGATACAGACCAGACATTATCAAAACCCATAGATAAGTACATAGCAAGTGAATTTGGTGTAACACATTGCCTACTCCAGTGACACGGAGAGAGAAAATCCTGACTATAGCAAGGGCAACCTGAATTCCGTTATTGGCTCAGGTACTTGGAGTTGGTAGGGAAGGGTGGGTAAAACTTTTCTAGAGTGAGAGCAGGATGATGCATATAGCCACAGTCACTTGGCGAAGGGGCAGCATCTTGATGTTCATACTGTGGAGGCAGGCTATCAGTTCACCAAACCTCTGCGTTGTGGTAGCCTGTATTAGGGAAGTTATTAGAGCTTGCACTCATTAGGGGAAGGTATTGTGGGTCCTTGTAGTGACGACAATAACTTGTCCCCCACCCAATGGGTGGAGTTAGGCGGTGCAAATGCTCTTATAACCATGAGGCCTGCGGGGATCCAAGCAACTTTTATGGTTGCCTCTGTGATGTCCCCCCCCTGACAGTTGTCACCAGTCCCACATTCTGCAAGGGTAAGTCCCAAGTACAGTGAAGTGAATAGGCCAATTCCACTTGTGAACAGTAAAGATATAAGCAAAACAGCCGTGAGATTGTTCATGCAGTTAACATTTAAGCCTTATTTAGCAGGTGTGGCTACAAGTATGAGAAGATGAAATAGGTCCATAGAGAAGTACTAGGCTAGCTGCCCTTCTGGGCCATTTTAAGGCTAGCCAGTTTCCCATTTATTGCTTGAATTAACCTATCCCATTTGTTTATAGTGTGTCCTTACCTATCCCATCGTCAGTAATTATATTTTACCCCTAATTAACTGGGATCATACCATAGATAATATGAGGGAACCTATGCATAGGATAAAGCAATTAGGAGCTACCTCTGTCCATTAGTAGTACAGGGGCAGTTCTGCTTTAAATTTTCTGTTCCCCATACATAGATAAAAGCTTCATGTGAATATGGACATGGATGGACTTTGTTTTATGTGGATTGGAAATCTGTTCCAGAGCAGTGATATCCCGTGTGAGATATACCTGTCCCTCCAAATCACATGCAGCAACTGGAATGCCCACACAGATACCTTACTAAAAGGATACAAGGCCTAAACAACATGTCCTACATGGACTGACTCAAAGTACTACTACACTTGGTATCCTATAGACTGCTATAAGGTGACCTGTGTCCGGCATACGAGGCACCCAAATGGCATCAGAAATACTTGGTATAGGGATGTAAACCTCTTTTGCAACATCAAATGAATGATTTGGAGGGACAGGTATATCTCACATGGGATATCACTGCTCTGGAACAGATTTCCAATCCACATAAAACAAAGTCCATCCATGTCCATATTCACGTGAAGCTTTGTCTCCATATCTCAAGGGTTACAAGGTTGTCTCAGGAGCTAAGAGGTATATTCTTTCTATGGTTATTGTTACGGTGGAAGAGACAGGGGAGAGGGCACTGGTGATGAGATCTTGTCTTCCAGTAGTATTAGTAGTGAGCCTGTACATAGTTTTAAGTGAGAGGCAGTAATGTCCAAAGAAGCCCGGCATATGGGGCTTTTATCTGTCATTACTAATCACAGCCAGTAGTTGGCGTCAATGTGTAGTGTATACAGTGTCAGGTTACAACCCCCCTACTGGCAAGTGTGTAAACGCCATAAGATGAACAGTCCTAGTTGAATATATTATTGACGGGCCGGTGAGTTAAAGCTGTATATAAAAGCAATCTGCATGACAAAGATGAGCCAAGGATTGCTACACTGAATGTAGGTTTACTGAGAGGATGCAGCTTGAACGTAGATGAAATAATGGTATTAAGGAGACTGGACATCTTATTCAACAAGGAGACAAGGTGGAAAGGCAGTGCAGCAAACCCACTTGGCTTGGGATCCCTAGTTGACTACTCACAGGGATGACAGACTAGAAATGATGTGGGAATTGTGAGGGAGAGGCTTCTGAAGACAGTGGGGGCATGTCATTAGAATTAATGATAGACTCATGGCAATCAGGCTCCACTGTAAAAATATGACAGTATTCATAATCTCTGCCTATGACCCATAGCAGTGTTGTGATGGACCTGCTAGATAAAACAGCACCTCATAATTTGATGTTGAGCCATTCTTCAAATGGGACAGTAAATTGAGGCCCCATCTGCCTGAGCTGGTGGTAGCTCAGGTGGATGAAAAAAGTGTGCCATGACAATTATCAAAAAGACTAGGGGAAGTTCCCCAGTACCCTGGCCAAATTTCCCCCTAGTCAGTTTAAATACCACCATGGGTCTACCCAGAAACAACCTACCTCATTGGCCATTTTGGAATAACTTGGTCAACAGAGTGCAAGTGAAATAAATAATGGGGGACCTGAATACTCATAAGGTGACAGACAGAAGAGGATATGAGGATTTCCTGGGTCCATGTGGGTGAGGAAGCAGGAATAAAGACAAGGCCATTCTAGATTTCTATCTGGCATGGCTTGATGGTGGCCACGAGAGAGTGTCAACATGCAGCTTGGGTAGACTTCATTCCAGTGAAGAAAAGGCATTGTGCTAGAATCAGAGATTGTAAAGCTATCCCCAGTAATATAGTCTACATACAATATAAATCCGAGGACAGTGGTGACTGGGCTGAAAACCTGAAAGTTTACTGGAGTGAAAGCATAAGACTTCAAGGTAAGTGTGTGTGTGCGCGCGCGCGCGTGTGTGTGTGTGTTTGTGCGCGCGTGTGTGTGTACAGATATGTGGCAGAGTCGGGTAAGGAAGTTAGGTACATATGAAAAGCTGGCAATGGAATACAGAAATCCATGAAGTTATTAAAAAATGGAGTGCAGGAAAAATTGGAAGGTAGTAAAGACAGACCAGATTAAGAATGAATACTAGTTGGCTAACAAAGACAGCAGTTTCAGTAACAAAGAACAAGGTGGAAATTGTGCCGTCTGCTGAATCAAAAGAAGACTCTGTCTGGTTGCAAGGCAAAGACAGAAAAATAGTCATCAGATACCATTCGTAATAGATGTCAGTAGCAGTGTACTCATTAGTGTACAGGACATCAAAGGCAGATGGAAGAACTACTTACAACAGCTTCTGAATGAAGGAAACCCCAAAGAAGCTGTACTACTGCATGCATAGTCTGTAAAATAAGAGTAAGAACCCTACCCTAGGAGAACAGCACTATGGAAAATGAAGTCAGTAAGATTAAGTCACGGCAGATATGATCAAGATGTTGAGCGAGTTAGGGAAGAAATGTCTCCTGAGGCACTTAAAGAGGCGTAGAGAGAGGCATGTCTCAGATGACTAGTGAATAAGCACTTCAGTGCCACTATGTAAAGAACAAAGGGCACATTCACACTGGTGAGCTATACAGCGGTGTCAAACTCTGACACACTGCATGAAAGAGATCTACTTCACAAGCTCAGAGTTTCAAAATTTAGAACTGGAAATGGTAGAGATCATAAGATCGAAGTTTTTTAACTTCAAAATTGTAGTAAAAAAATAAATTTTTTATGTTTTTGCAAGGGGGCAAGCCCCCCTGCACCCCCAACACCCCCTGTTAAATAAATATACTAACTCTGAGATCACACTACAGTAAGGAAAACTGTAAATTTCCCATTCTGCACTGTATGGTGATCATTCAAAACAGTCAAAGTTTCAAAACTTCGATGTTATGGTTTCGACCATTTGCAGTTTGAAGTTTTGAAACTTCGAGCTTGTGAAGTAGTTCCATATCTATACTGTGTGTGTGCTCGTGCACGCACACACACACACACACATATATATATATATATATATATATATATATATATATATATACACACACACACACACACACACACGCACACATATATATATATATATATATATATATATATATATATATATATATATATATATATATATCAGAAAAAGGAATATTTCAGGAAATGGCCGTTTTTGAAAGTTTGCTTCTTGGCTGTTCAGGGTCCTGACGTTTCAAATGGTTACTAATTTGGTACTTAATCTGACAAAAAATCTTGTAGAATTTGTAGTTAGCAAACCTTTTGAAGACTGATGGTCCTTAAAATCGACTGATCATCTTGCTTTCTGGAAAGAGTGGAGGATATGACGCTTTCAGTAGAGTAATAGGAAGCAGTTGTTGCACCATATTGAGTGCAAGCTCTAAATTAGAACTACAGTATTTTTGTTTTGACAATGTGTTCAATACGACAGCATATTCTTCTTATGTTTTACAGTAAAATATTATTAAGAAAAAAAAAACAGTCACTACTTGTGTAATTTGACCTCTGGGAGACATATCTGTCCCTTCAGCATGTCCTGTTAAGATCGCAGGCTAGGTTAAGGTCCTTGGAGCAAGTGAATTTTGTCCCTTTGGATTTGCAGATGTGCAGCAGCTTCAATCAAGGCAGGATCTGAGACTGCTCTGTAGGCCAGGCACAAGTCGCCTCTAAGCAGTCTATATGATACCGAGTAAAGTGATAGGGTCTTCAGTCTGTCTGTGTAGGTTGTGTGTTGTAGGCCCTGAGGTCTCTCCAGTTTGCTGTAGATGTCTGGTGAGGTACATATAGAAAGGAGCATTGTACTCTATTATTGGTCTGATGAGAGCCGAGTACAGGGGAGTTGTAACATCCTTAGCTTTGAGTGCTATACCATTGACTGTGAGGTCTGCAACATATAGAAGGTCGTCCTTACTACTGTGGACATCTGATGATCAAAGTTAAGGCTGCTGTCAACTTGCGTTCCTAAATCCCTCATCACTGAGTTTGTATGTAGTGGGTGTTATTAATGTTGTAATTAACAGGCGTTTCTCCTTTGTCAAAGGGGGTGATAATGCATTTTTTTGCATTTAGTTTAAGTCCATGGCTTTGACACCAATCTTTTATTTGTCTGTGAAACCCCATTTTGTAGTATGTTGACAACATTGGAGGATTCGATGATTGCACCCAGTTTGCAGTCATCAGCAAACTTGGTAAACCATAGGCTATCTGTTTTCACCTGGATTTCTGAAAAATAGATACCAAACAGTAGGGGACCTAGCACAGATACTTGTGGAACACCACTGGTAACAGGTCTGAAAGTAGAGGTGCACCCCTAGTTTTGACTGTATGTGTTCTGTTTGTGAGCCAGTTGGCAACCCATCTAGTGACAGAAGGGTTAATCCCAAACTCAGGGAGTTTCTCAATGATGTCTGAGTTGGGGATTGTGTCAAAGGCCTTGGCTAGGTCGTGATAGGTAGTGTGAACTGCTTTGCCTTCATCCAGGGCCTTGGTGACAATCTCGAAATAGTCCACCAGGTGTAGCAGGCAGGATTTGCCCTTAAAGCCAAACTGAGTCAAATCAAGAGTTTGAAGGTCAGCTATATCCTTGTTGATAAAGGTCCATGATGATTCTGTCCATGGCCTTGCAGATGAGGCTAGGAAGTCTTATGGGTCCGTAGTTCCTGGAGTTGGTTGAGGGACCCCCCCCCCCCTTTGTGTAAGGGGATTATGGTTGCTGTTTTCCACTCAGCTGGGACAAAGCCAGAGCTTAGACTGAGATTAAAGGGAGTGCTCAGTGGTTCTGCTAACTTCTGTTTTTGACCATTTAATAAGCAGCCTGGGATGATGTCTGGTCGCATAGAGGCTGTGTTTTTGGCCTTGGAGAGTGCATCTATGATCTGCTATTTGGCGATAATGGACAGAGGACTGGTGGCAGGTATGTTATGGGGTATGATTGCGGGGACAGGAGGGTAAAGTTTTCATCAAACCTGTCCACTAGCACGTTGGTGATGTCCTCAGGTTCAGTATGAGTGGTACCATCCACTACTAGTTCGACAAAAAGCTGGGCCTTCCCTTTTAGATTTTGGACATGGCTAAAGAATGCTTTGTTATTTTCCTTGGCTAGGGATGTTAATTCAGTTTTGTAATTAGCTTCAGAGGACTTTACAAGATGTCTAATCTGCTTGTTTATGCTTTAGAGGGAGTTCTTCCTCTGCTGGGACCGTTCCTCCTTGTTTTTTGACAGCAGTTTCTTTCTCTTACTGTATAACCTGTTTGTGCTGGATGTCCACCAAGGTGGCTTATATTTTTGTGAAGATCTTGGTTTGATCCATTCTGGTACGGCTGAGTCTGTACATTTGTATAGGCATTTGTACAGGACATTTGTGTACACCTCAATATAGAGGTCATTGCTATCAGTGTTGGCAGGGGATTTGAAACTATTGATGCCATTGCTCAGTGGGCTGTAGTTTGCTTTGAAGAAATATTTTAACCTTTTTGCTCCTTAGGGTGAGTTGGGTGCGATCATTACTTCGAACAAGACTGGTTTATGATCGGACTTTACCAGGGAGGGCCCCACACATGGGGTGCTGCAGCAGTCCCCCATATTGGTGAGCACTATGTCAGGGATGTTAGAACCCCTTGTGGGGGTGCTGACTATCTGCTCCAGAGCATTTTTTTTATCAAAGTCCAGGAAACTTTGGGCGAGGGTGTTAGTGCTCATATATGTTACCCTATCAGTGGAAGGATAGTTAGTCACCCATGACCAGGGTATTTGGCTGTACCATGAGTGACTCAAGTAGGTCTGGGTAGGTTGTGTGTTTTTTGCGGTTCATGGTGAGGGATCTATAGCTAACAATGATGTGGATGGGGTCTTTCCTATAGTTAGTTGGACTTGGAGTAACTCTAGGGAGTTGTACTGTTTAACCAGTCTTGAGGTGTATTTGTCTTTAACGAAGATGGATACTCCTCCTGTCTTGATTTTTTCATGTTCGTTTTGTGGTCTGAATGTGTAGAAGGCATTATAGCCCTGTATGGCCTGGGTACTGTCTGAGGCTTTGAACCACATCTCTGTGACTGTGCAGACGTCAGCATTTTCCAAGGTGAGAAGTGCTTCAAGTGAATGCAGTTTCTGCTTTAGACTCTAGCGTTAAGCAGCATAACCCTGTGTTTGTTTGTAGAGGGTATTTTTACGTCAGGAATTATGTTGTTATGACATTGCCTAAAAGAGGCATTATGGGGGAGGCAAGTACCTTTGCCAGCAACCTAAAGCCAAGAGGTGACAGGTGAAGACCATCTCTGGCAGAGCAGCATGGTCTTTCCACCATATCATCTCAGGCTGTCAGATACTGGATCCCCCTGGACTGACACTAGAAACTAATCCAATTGTTGAAGTTAATCATTTTTTGTATTGTGGCATCATCCTGGGTGAAGGAAGAGTGCTGTTTGGGGCTAGGGACATACCTGCCTGGGACACACAATCTGAGAGTTCAGTCATGTCTTTCTTCCTATAGTGCAGGGAGGTACGTCTGAATTATTCACTCCAACATGGACTATGACAGAGTCATAACAGTACTTGTTGAAAGACTTGAGTGCATGCATGATGTTGGCACATCCTGGCACCAGACAGGCAGCTGACTGTGACCTTCTACTTGTCCAGCCTAGTGAGGGGGACATCTGTGTGTCTCACTGTGGAGTCGCCTATGACCAAGATATTTGGTTTAGATATTTTTTGCCTTAGGGACTTATTGGGTTAGACACTGACGAGTGTGTTATGTGTAATGGGTGCTGTTGGGACCGTATTGCATGCAGAAGTTTTCCGCTTAAGGGGTCTCTGCTCTTTTTGTATTTTTCTAGTCAGTACCTCAGCATATGTGGGTTTATGTGTTGTGTGCTTGGTATGTGTGAGAGGTAGAGTGTGGTTGCTGACAACTTGCTTCGTATTTGGTTTGTTGCATGAGAGAGCACTGATTCCAGATTTATAGTATAGATGCATCTCTCACTTATTGTATTTGTATGCTTTAGGAGTATTAGGTTGTCTGTGTACATAAGGCAATTGCTACGTTGCCTTAGGATACCCATGTTAATCAGGCTGGCTGGAGAAACGTTGGGAAACTGGGCTTCCATTATGTCAGGTGTGTTCTGTAATAAGTGGTGGGAGGTGGGCTAGATGGACTAGGTTCTGCTGTAGAGCTAGTAAAATCAACTAATCTATGGGAGGTTTAGGGATAGAAACCTGTGCTGGCACCTCAAAAAGTGCAGCTGGGTTGCTTTCAACTGCGTTGCATGCCAAGAAGCAGGGAAGCATGGGAGGGTTCCCTAGCAGTTATCTAGGGAAATTTTGACTATTTATTTATGTATTTATTTATTTATTTTTTAATTATTATTATTTTACATTTGTTGATCGGGCTAGTCTAACTGGATACATGTCTATTTTCAGTAGAGGCCCGGGGACAAAAGCTCCAACACAAATACACAATATACTATAAATGTTGCGACAGTTCAAGCTTGACGCAACTGTTATTAAAAAAGTCCAATACTGTTGTAGCAGTACAAGCTTGATGCAGCTATTATTAAAAAAGTACAAAACTAATGGTGATCATAATACAAATAGTAAAGGTAGTATACAAAAAGTTGTTTACTTTATACATATATACATAGAATTAAATTGGAAAACATGATTTATATGAATCACTAAGAGAAGAAGTCAGTAGTTAGTGCAGTTTAATATTAGGTGAAAAGTATACATGGGTATAAAGTAAAAAAGTTAGTCCGGGTTAGTACAAGGGCATAACCAAGGAATACTAAGAAATAGTTTTAGTTTCTGTTTAAAAAGTGTTATTGAGGACAGAGATAGGAGTTCAGTGGGAAGTAGGTTCCAGTGTTTTCCTACAGAATTCGAGAACAAAGAATTTGATCTGCTAGCACTAGTAAGTAGATTATTAGAGGAGCGTAGATTTTTAATATTGTTGTAGGGGGTAATGAGAGTAGTGAGTATAGGTGTAGTGGTGGGGTGATACAGGCTCTTATGGGTAATAGCGAGCTGGTGAAATAGAAGCTGATTTTGGAACTCTAGCCATCCTAATTGTTTTAGGTTGCTACAATGATGAGTTCTAAAGAGAGCCAGTGGCAAATCTAGCAATATTATTATAGGAAATTGCCAGTTTGTTGAGGTTGTTTTTTTGAAAGATTAGTGTATATAGGTGAAGCATAGAGTAGAGTGGAGATTAAATGAGTTCTGGCTATAGCGGTTCTGGCTAATGGAGTAAGAAAGGGTTTGATTCTATAGAGGGATCCCAATTTCTTGTTGACTGTTTTTATTGTACTGTTAATGTGAGTATCAAAGTTAAGGTTGCTATCTATAGTTATTCCTAAAAGTTTGGTGGTTGGGTCAGGAGATATGAGAGTGCCGTTCTTAGATATGAGTGTGAAGTAAGCAGGGGTTGACTTACGGGTTGGAATAAGAAGTAGAAGTTTAGTTTTTTTAGGGTTCAGTAGGAGGCAGTGGTTTAAAAACCATTGTTCTACTGTATTAAATGCTTTTTGGGTAAGGGACTGTAGCTCAGAAGGAGAATTAGCGGAACAAATTATAGTGGAGTCGTCTGCATATTGAATACAGGTTGCATGAGGAATTGCTAAGTGGAGGTCATTAATAAAAATGGAAAATAGCAGTGGGCCTAACATGGAGCCCTGGGGAACACCAAGGGAAATGGGGAGGTGTGTAGATAGATTGTTGTCCCATAGTACAGCCTGTTGTCTAAGTAAGATTTGAACCAATTTAAGGCTAAAAGTTCAAGAGAAAGGGACTTAAGTATATCTAAAAGGAGCTGGTGATTAACCATGTCAAAAACTTTAGCTAAATCTATAAAGACTGAAGAGGAGAGAATATTGTTGTTACGGTTTTTGTTTATGCAGTCTGTAAAGGATAGCAGTGCAGTGGTGGTACTGTTGAATGGTCTAAATCCATGTTGACAGTTGGCGAGTAAGTTATTTTGGATAAGATGGTTAAGTAGTTGCTTATGGACACATTTTTCCATTATTTTAGCCAGTGGGGAGATTAAACCTATTGGACGATAGTTCGAAAAGTCATTGGAGTTACCACCTTTATGTAGGGGGATGATGTGAGAGATTTTCCAGATAGATGGGATAGTTTCTTATCTTATGGTTCTGTTTATCAGTATGGAAATGGGATAGGCTATGGCTTTGGCTCCTTTTTGCAGGTATTCTGCTGGTAGTTGGTCAGCAGAGGGGGTGGTAGGTTTTAGTTTTTGGAGAAGAGAGCAAATAAAGGGAGTAGAAAAAGATTGTAACTGAAATGATGAAAATGGGCAAGTAGATGAGTTTGCTAGATTAGAGGTACCTAGAGATAATTGACTAGCAAGAGTTTGGATGGCATCTGTAAAAAAAAGAATTGAAGGCGTTGGCAGTTTGTGTTGGATTCTCACAGTTGGAGCCTTGGGGGTTAGGTGTAATAAACTGGCCTGGGTGTAGTAGTTTGTTAATGCTAGACCAAAACTTTTGTGGATTCATTTGGTGAGTTTGTTGTAGCTGGAAGTAAAAGTTTTTTTATCTAAGAGGATAACTTTTTTTGTTGTATTTCTAAGTTGTTTAAAGTATTGGTGATCTGTAGAATTCTTAGTAGTGTGCCATTTAGCCCAAGATTTGTTTCTAAGGAGGATTTTTTGCCTAGTAGCTATTGTGAGCCATGGGGCAGGTTTAGCCTTATTTATAATGGAGAGTGATGGGGCATGGTGGTCAAGGATGGCTAAGAATGTGGAATTAAAGTATTCCACTGCTTCGTCTAGTGGGAGGGATTTTAGCGGTAACCAGTTGCAGTGTTTAAGTTCTAATTGGAATAGTTCTGGGTTAAAATGTTTTTTGGTCCGTATTGTCCTAAAGATATTTGGGTAGGTTATGTTGGTTTTGTGTCTGATTATATATGTTAGTGAATGGTCACTTAGGTCATCAGGGAGGGTTCCTACTTTGTATGTTTGAAGAAGAGAATTAGTAAGAATCCAGTCTAAGGTGCTTTCTTTGTTAATGGTTTTATTGATCCTGGTTGGAAAGGTAATGGCTTGTGAGAAGCCATATAGGTTAATATGGGTGGTAGGATGTAAAGTACTACAGGACTTCCAGTCGATATTAAAGTCTCCAAAGACTAAAGTTTCTTGTGGAAGATTAATAGACAGCCAGTTTAGAATATTTTCAAGGGTATTAATGTTATTTCCAGGGGGAAGGTAGATACAAGCAATGTTTATGGATTTACATGTGTTGACCTGAAGTTTGGTAATGAGGATTTCCGCATTATTGTATACAGGTTGACTGAGGTTTGCAGTGGCAACTTGTAGCTTTGTTTTATAATGGACTGCTACCCCCCCCCCCCTTTTTGTTTTTACGGTCTAATCTGAGGATATTGTAACCAGGTGGGTGACTTCATTGTCATTAATTGTAGGTTTTAGCCATGTTTCAGATAAACATAGGATGTCAAATAGGTGGATATCTAATAGGGTGTGGAGGTGGGCAATTTTGTTGTTAATGCTACATATGTTACGATGTGCTATATAAAGTGAGTTAGAAGGTTTAATTGGGGCTTGTGTACTAGTAATGCTAAAGTTGCCTTGTTCAGTGGCTGGAGTATTGTTTGGGCCGGGGTTAGGATGAATGTCCCCATCTAGCAGGGCTTGGAGGTATATTCTATATATAGGGTTGTGAAATTTACAGAAATAGTAAAGTGATTTTCTAATATGTAGATTGATGTACTTTATATGGGCCAATCTATGATATTTGGCTTGTAAGTAGCAGAGTCTAGTTGTGATGTTGATGTCGGTTTGGGAGATAGCTAGTAGTGGTGTGGAAGTGAATTTGGAGGGGAAGAGAAGGTTGGGGTATAATGGTTGTTCATTTGAGGTTAATAGATAGGTAATAGTTAGAGGAGGTAAGAGAGAGGCCAGGATTAAACATTTTGTTTGATATGGAATGGATAATTTAGCCATTATCTTAGTATAAGATGTGGAATAAACAGTTAGGAAGTTGTTACAAGAAAGGCAGGGAGGTAATATAATAAATGTTTATAAATGTTTGCATCTATATACAGCAGTGCTAACCCCCATTGTGCAAATGCACTGCTTAAATATCAATTAAGTAAAACAGTATTTAAACCATCCAACCAATAGGAAAGCCCAAGAGTGAGTCTTTGTTCCAACAATCCCCAACTCAGATGGGCTCTTGACTACACTCTTCTGCCTCAAGAGTGCAGGAGAGGGCCCTCTTAATGTAAGATGGCTGGCTTTAGTGCTCAGAAAATACCAAACAGTCTAGATTCCACAAGTCTGAATCTAGACTATGCTGTAAGTTATTCAAGTACTGTAAATAGGCAGTGCAGAAAACACAGTCACAAACAATAAAAACAATTTAAAGTAGGTGGCAAAACAGTAGCAAACAGTTTAAAAGTGCAAAGCAGGTTATAAAAATATTTATTTTTCAGTAGACTTCACAGAATGCCTTGGATTTCTTTCAGATTGACTTCAGATCTAGGACGCCAAACTCTGTGCAACTCTGGTAAACATGAAAGGTGTCTTCCTTCCTTCCTTTAATTGCACCAGTTTGCATTGTAAATGAGGCTAAAACTTTGCCTAACACCAGCTGTACGTGTACTTAAGATATCTCATGACATGCATGTATTATAAGACAGTGGTTGTTTATTTGGCTGCTTGAGCATGCAGTAAATGTTAAGTGGATGAAATGAAATTTTAGCTTGCACTTATGTACATTTTTTTTTTTTTTTTTTTTTTTTTTGCAAGAGAATGTTTTGCAAAGGTCTTCGGTGTCCTATTCTGTTTGCCCCAGATTTAGGATACTAATTAAAACCTGTGAAATGTGGAAGGGAAGTTAATGGCTGAAAGGAGAATCTCTCGAGATTGTTAAAATAAAATGTCACCCATGTTTGATCACATTTTTGTTGATGAATGGTAAAAGCATAGTGTTTTCTGCATTGTGTTGTATTTGAGTTAATTACTGTTTAATGTGCCCTGGCCGCGGTGGTGCAGCGGTTAGCATTGTCGCCTCACAGCAAGACGTTCTCCGGTTCAATTCTCGGCTGGAGCGCCTTCTGTGTGGAGTCTGAGTGTCCTCCCCGCTGTCGAGTGACATTTAAAGACATGCAGGTAGGTGCGTGTGTGAATGGGTGTGCCTTCTTTGAAGGTTGGGCGTCGGGCTAGCACCTCGGCACCGTAAAAATCCAGTGCCAATTATAAGCGGACCGGAGTTCCGCTGTGGCGACCCCTAACCGGGAAAAGCCGAAAGACGTTAGTTTTTACTGTTTAATGTGCCCTGTTTTGTGTTTACACTGTCAGAGTGCTTATAAATTAGAACAAGCTTATTTATAAATACCAGTATGATGGTCTGATAAAATTTATTACGTGTGAGATAATTAACGAGATGGTGACTTATCTTGTGCCTGAATGTATTTGCTGGTAATAAATATAGACATTTGTTTTTCTTGTACAATGCATCTCCTGAAGGACAGCAGTAGGCTTAGCTAAACTAATTGTTGCTTAAATGTGTGCTTTATATTTTAAGTTGAATGATGACGTTTGATGAAGAAAGTAAAGATACTTTAAAGTCATGTTCATGTCATTTTGTATACTTTTCTACAGATTTTGCTATGGCGCTCGGTCTTTATTTTCCTTTTTTTTTTTAAACATCACTACTGCTTAGATCATAACTCACTGTCATTTTTCCCTTATATATCCCTTTAAACAAAGAAGATAACAGTTTTTGCCTAAAACCCATGTTGTGCTTACCAGTGAGCAGCTGTTAGCCATTGCATCTTATTGGTTGCTACATGGCCTGTTGAATATAGTAGGAAAAGCTTGGTCTGTATGGTGCTGGTACTGAGTTGTATGTCCCCAGCCATGCCTGACCTCTCTTGTCTAACATCCAAGAGAAAATGAAAGAAGAGTCTCTGATATTTGGAGGCATTATCCTGAATATCAAAACAAATGACTTTCAAAACCGGGAAAAGCTATGTCATTATCAGAAGAGCTTCATTCTCTTCTGCAACCCAAGTATTCCAGATTCTGTGGCCATTACAAGAGGAGATAAATAGAAGAAGTGGCTTGAAACATTTTTGACAAAAAAACAACCAGTTCCAAGATAACATCAGAAAAAGGTAGTCACGATGTGAACCAATAATTTCACAAAAATATGTTTACTGAGCACTTTCATCCCAGAATAGGACTTCATCAGAATAAAAAGTTGCATTACCTCCCTTTCTTTTGTAGTAAATACTAACCTAATGAAAACAATTAAAACAGCTAAATCACACGTTCCCCCAATGAACTCTTAAAGTGCCACACCTATTACATTCTGAAAATGTTTACAAATACTGAATAATGTGAAAAAAATGCATGTATGTAATATGTATACAAAATGTGTATTTATATAAAAATATAATATATAAAAACTACTTAGTATCAAATAGAAAAAACTGTGCAAGAGATTCTACAGTTTCATAGCAGTTAACTTCAGTAAGGATTGAATGGGCAGAAACTCATTTAATCTGCCTGGTGACCTCCTTTTTCCGATGTCTTGGAGTTGTTTTTTTTTTTTTTTTCAGATAATGTTTCACGCTATTTTATCAATTTATTTTGTGTTATATTGGTGTTATTTGGAAGGTTGGTGGAGTTTCAGGTCATACAAACTAATGGATAAACTTAGGTTCATAGGTAGGTACTAGGCTATCTGTCCGAGGGCATTTATAAGCCTAGCCAGAGTGTGTCAGCTTTCACCGTCCCATTGATTAATTAACTGAGCCTCTGTCAAGAAGAGCCGATGAAAGTGATCCCAGGGGTGTATTTTCTGTTACCCATCCACTCATCAAGGTTTCTCTTGAAGAGAGTTAGTGAGGGGCTCTGCCTAATGCAGTTAGAAATTTTGTTCCAAAGCATGGGGAGTCTCTGTGACAGGAATCTATCCCTCCAGCATGTTCTATTTATTGTTGTGGCGAGGTTTAGCTCACTAGAGCGAGTGGCTCGCAGTGACTTGTATTTCTTTAGGTGGAGCATGTCCATCAATTCTGAGTTGGACATGGCTCTGTAAGTCAGGCAGAGATCACCTCTGAGTAAGTGATATGCCACTGAGTACAGCTGGAGTTTTTCCAGTCGGGCTGCATAGGACATATGTTTGAGACCAGTAATCCTCTTGGTGAGGTACTTTTGTGGTCTTTCCAGCTGTTGGAAGAGTCTTGTGCGGTACATCCCAAACTGGGCATTGTACTCTATGATGGGTCTGATGAGTGACGAGTAGAGGGGCACTATAACCTCTTTATTTCTAGATGCGAACCCCTTAGTAATTAGATGGGCTACATAGAAGGATTTCCTATCTACTTTGGCAATATGATTGTCAAAGGAGAGATTACTATCTACCTGGGTCCCCAGATCTCTTATTACCTCTTCTGTATTAAGGAGGCTGCCACCTATGTGGTAATTCATGGGTGTTTTGTTTTTCCCCAAACGGGACGACTATGCATTTGTTGGCATTTAGCTTGAGACCATGGCTTTGATGGCATCTCTCCTTCACCGGTTATTATTGGGAGGAATGATTCAGACAAGTTGGCATTGGCGGTATCTCGCCTACAAGGAGAATCAACTAAATTGACTGGACTGTTTTCACAGAACTTGCAGGCCGAAAAAGGAAAACTGTTTCCCACCATTTTTCTACGCGCACAATGTTATTTCAGGTTATTCATGTGATTTTATTTTAATTACTTCTGTTAGGTTAGTATTTACTATAAAGGAATTGAGGTAATGCAACTTTTTATTCTGAAAATGTCATCATGGGACGAAAGTGCTCAATAAACATTTTTGTGAAATTATTGATTCACCTGGTGACCATCTTTTTCGAACGTTCTTTCTGTTGGATTGTAAGAGGAGATGCCAACATCTGTGGTAGTTCAGGCACCAGTGCAAGTTACTTTGAGGTAGGTTTTGCAGCAGGTTAGTACTTCTTAGAGAATGGGCAAACTGTACATCAGCACCCTGACTGGAGCACAAGCGTTCTCCAGTAGTGTATTAATGTACAAGTAATGCCCTCTGAAAATTTAGTCTGCCGCTTCACAGCAGGATATCAAGCTTCAGTGGAGCTCGACTGGAAAAGCTTAACAGCAGCTATTATTTTACGCTCGCTAAGCAGTGCCTCTGCTGGTTAGCAAGTGTAAAATGTAAATAAATAAATAAACAAACTGTTTCTTTAATAGAGAAGTTGGAAACGGAACAGATGTTGCAAGCTCAATTAAATTTCGTGCGAATCTAATAGTGCCAGTCAGCTTTTGCTCCCTCATTACCATTACAACTGTAAGCTTTGAACTTTGTTATATAATATGGCATTCTGTATGGTGCCGTTGTCGATAATCATTGGTAAAGAACTAAGCAACACTGCACTGTTACAGGAGAGGCTTTTGGGGTAGTGAAGTAAAGACCTTAATTGTACGCTAACTAGTCTTAGTTGGGCTGTGCTCGTGCATAGTTCAAAATCCCTTTCCAATACAGGTAGGTGTGTGTGTGAGAGAGTAAGTGCATTTCTACCGATAAAACAAAAGCACAGATTTTCAGGCATACACAGACTAACAGACAGACATACAAGAAGTCAGGCAGAGAGAGAGAGATTCTTCCACTCTCCTGCTTCTTTAGTAGCAAAGTTAGAGATGGAACAGATGTTGCAAGCTCGATTATATTTTCTGTGAATCTAATAGTGCCAGCCACCTTTTGCTCCTTTATTACCATTACAATACACTTAAATCACTGGCAAACCATCAAGAATTGAAGTCGGAAAGTAATGGCAGGCATTTGAATTTTAGACTTCATTCCCTTCAGAAACTGTATACTAATGCAAAAGTTGTTATTCTGTCAGCTTTCTATGTTTGTAAAAGCAATATTTAAAAATTATCCCTATTTTTGGGCCTTTGTCCCCCATTATTTATGGCTGTGTCCAGATTTCTTGTTCTTCGAGGTTGAGAGGTATGCCTCTCGAACATTTACCTCAGTATATGTTTTTATACATTTTTGATGTAAAATGCTTCCTCCAACACCGTTAATATATATTACAAGTTTTAAACATTAGGCGGAGGAACTATTTTAGATCAAAAAAGTTTAAAAAAATATATATATAGTACTTAAAAGTAAATCATTAAGTAAAACACAGCATGTTTACAGAGAGCCCATTCTCTAAGTAAGCAATAATGCTTGACAGGGTGTGTGTTAATGTGTAATTAATGCCCTTCTAGGGGTGTAGAGGCCCTCCGTCTATTGCATTGGGCCTCATAACACCCCTGGGTGGGCGTTAATTACACATCAATAAACACCTTGCCAGGCATTATTGCTTACTTAGAGAGTGGGCTTACTGTAGTACCCTAATTGGAGAACGAGCGTTCTCCAGCAGGGTATTAATGTACAACTAATGCCCGCTGAAAAATGAGCCCACCACTTCACAGCAGCATATTAAGCTGCCATGGAACTCGGGCAGAATTGGTGCCAATATTTTACATTTGCTAAGCAGCACTTCTGCTGTTTAGCGAATGTAAAATGTAAAAAAAAGTAAAATTAAAATAAGTTGTGTGTGTGTGTTTGTGTGCGAACATGTATGAGTGAGTGAGAGAGATTACACTCGCTAAACAGTGCTTCTGCTGTTTAGCGAGTCTAAAATAAAAGGTGTATGCGTATGTGAGACAGTATGCATGTATGAAAGTAAGAGAGAGATGAAATTAATCAGAAAAGCATGTGTGTGTGTGTGTGTGTGTGTGTGTGTGTGTGTGTGTGTGTGTGTGTGTGTATGTGAGAAAGTGAAGAGTGAGCGCGATCGAGTGATCCCTGGCAGCATCACATAACAGCTTTGCATGTCTCTCGACCATACCTCTTGGCACAAGAAATCTGGAGACAGCCACATATAATGAGGAAGCAAAGGGCTAAAAATGGGGACAGATTTTAAATATTGCTCTTACAAACTTAGAAAGTTGCTAGAATAACAGGGTTTTCATTAGCATAGATTTTTTTTGAAGCAGAGGTGTGTGTGTGTGTGTGTGTGTGTGTGTGTGTGTGTGTGTGTGTGTGTGTGTGTGTGTGTGTGTGTGTGTGTGTGTGTGTGTCTGTCTGTGTGGGTGTGTGTATGTGTGTGTGTGTGTGTGAGACAGAGAGTGAGTGAGATGACTACTGGCAGCAGCAGCAGTAAAGAGGTTTGCATACCTATGCCCCTTTCAGGTAAAGAAATCTGGATAAAGCCTAAAGTAAAGGGGGGAACAAAGGCTTCAAAATCGAAACAGATTTTAATTATTGGTCTTTTAAAATATCAATGTTGCTTAAGTAAAGGATTTATTTTAGCATGAAATTTCTGAAGGAAATAAAAATCTGAAGCTTAAATGTATGTCATTGTCTAGTAATTTCAATCTCCAATGACTGCCAACCAAATAATTTAGGAGTAAGGGACCAAAAAAATAACATAAATACCTGGTTATTTTTTTAAATGTTTTTTGGATGTAAAATGCTTCCTCCATCACCATTAACATATAGTACTACAGCAAGTTTGAAACATTAGGCAGAGGAACTATTTTACATAAAAAATGTACTAAAAATATATAGTAATAAAAATATATATAAGTAAAATGCAACAATTTTACATAGAGCCTATTCTCTAAGTGCAATAATGCCCTCCAGGGTGTGTGTATTAATGTGCAGTTAATGCTCTTCTAGGGGTGTAAAGGCCCTCCACCTGCAATGTCTGGTCTCATAGCTCCCTTTGGGCATTAATTACACATTAACACACACTTTGTCGGGCATTATTGCTTGCATATAGATCTCTTGCCACCACAGTGCTGCCTCTGGCTGTTTTAATTTTTTTCCCAGCAAACAAATCGTACAATGGCTTGTGATGTCTTTTATTTGAGCATTATTATATAATGAGCATTTCCTTACGTGCTCTCCATTTCATTCCTACTTCTAGAACAGAACTCCGACTTGTATAGGTTAGTGAATTCGTTGTCATTATTCATCTTTATCTTTTTGTACTGTTCATCATTTCTTTAACTAGTTGTCACCTTTGTATTTTTCTGATAGCTTGAATGATAAGTATTTCTGTGCTCACCAGTGTCTCTAGGTTCACCCATTTGTACCTTTTTTTTTTTGCTTGAGCACCCCCTAGGCACTTGTCCTCCTTATCTGAAATATAGCTTGGCAGGAGGAAGAAAATTCGCCACACTTGAGAGCTTTTTGCCCAGGAGATTTATTTTGTCAGTTTCTTCCCAACACCAATGTAGAGCTCTGAAGGGAGATGGTATTTAAATGGGTATATAAACCCTTCCTGATACATTAGGAATCAGGTCAGTGAAGAACTTTTTCCAGGGAGGGGTTGAAATAAAGAACAAACCACCAAGCAGCCCACTGCATGAGGATGCAGTCATTGTTTACATTATCTTCCTTGGCCCATGAGCAATAATAGATGTGTAGAGGAGTTGAAGAAAAAGTGTAAAACCCTTTCCCTATTTTTGCAAAAGTTATAGATTCACTTGAGCATAGGTGGTAAAGCAAAGTCAAAAAAGGGTCTAAACTCAAATCAGATATTAAAGTAAATTCCTGCAAGATGAAAATATCAATGCCAGATCAAATGAAAGGAGACCTATTGTATTTGCAAACAGTTAAACATGAGCTGCTGCTTTCATTGTTGCTCCTTTGCTTCTCACCAACATCCAGCATAAAAAAAAATAATGAACAGCTCCAAACCAGGAACAAGCAAGAAGCAAAGGAAGACGACCATCAACCACAAGTTAGCAAACACTAACAATAAGGCATCGACCAGGAATGTAGTAAATCACAGTTTAATCCAAGGTTGTACACATAGACTGAGCGCTTTCTCCAGATCAACTGGCTTCATCAGAGTCAATTTACAAAACACACCCAGCTTTCCTTATATACACCAACAAGTTAATTAATTGAATAATTAATCAATTATTTAAAATTGTATAAACCAATGAAATTGAATTAATTATAACATACTAAACCCATCATTATATTTTAAATTATTAAAAACTGATAAACTTATTATTTTTCAAATTTTGTTCCTAAATTATACAAAAACTATATACAAAATATTTAGTTAGCTTGGTAAAAATAATAATCATGTATAATAAGATGTGTACAATATTTAAAAAATATATATAAAAGTAACATTACTTATGAATTTTTACAATATTCTTGCATACAAATATGACCCAAACAAAATTACATTTCCTCTAAGTGATACTATTCTTTTAAAATACATTCTAGTACTAAGAGTACTTTCTTCTCAAATAAATAAAGCCCGATGTTTTAATACAGGTTTTAATGAAATACATTCATTTAACCCAGGATACCTTGTGGCATTGAGTCTTATCTGCCACTCTGTTTCTCGTAAAGCCACACAATTCCCAATATCACCATTACTATTTGGTTTAATTCTGTCCACTATAAAAAATAGAAATTTTTTAAATTTAAGACATTCCTTTGAGTGCATGTAAAGAGAGTTGTGTTCATCCTTCCTTTTAATAGAACTGACATGCTCCCTAACTCTCTCCTTGAGACATCTTGTTGTCATGCCCACATAGAATGCCTCGCAAGACATACAAGATGCAACATAAACACAATTTTTTGTGAAACAATTACATGTACCCGGACATGCAATAGTGCGTTTATAGCCAGCCACACTTAAGTAGGTCCCCACAGAAATATATCTACATATTTTACATCTACCACATTTATTCATATTTGATGTTATAAAGTCATGGCTAGTCTTTTCCAGTATTTCTTTTAAATTGTATCCCCTAGCATATGTTATAGCTGGTTTTACACCCAATATAGCTTTGACATCACTACTCAGAAAATATTCCCACAATTTCCTCAAATTATCACTTAATTCTGATGTTTTTTCATTATATCTAAATATAAATCTTGATGTTTCATCACACAAGTTCCCCATCGTCCACCTAGGCTTCAACAATTGACAAGGGTGGAGGGATGGTGATCATGAGTAACGTTGACTGTTGTTGCCAAATGATGAAAATTCTAAATGATGAAAGAACATATAGCAGAGCTACAAGGAATGAGATGAATAGGGCCTACCACAAAATTGACTTATATTTACATGATGCATTATACCAGGGGGTCATTAATGAAGTAGAATATGAATACCTCATGGTAAAACATCCTCAGATGGCTAGGTTTTTTGGGATACCTAAGACACATAAAGGAACGGAACAGCTACAATTTCGATCTATAGTTTCAGGTAAAGGGTCCAAGACGGAACCCTTGGCGGCTTTTGTGGACACACTATGCAAGAAAGCAATAGTGGATGCAACCCATATTTTAAAAGACTCTTGGCATTGCCTTGAGAGGTTAAAAAAAGTGGAATTCTCACACAACGATTGTCTCAGTTTTTTGACAATAGATGTCATTAATCTTTTTTCAGTAATTCCATATGAACAAGGACTTGAACTTTTCTATGATAGTCTATTGACTAGTCCAAGCTTTGATGTGGAAAAGCTTGAGTTATGCTATGACTTGATGGGATTAATATTAAAAAATAATTACATCATATTTGAAGGAGAAATATATCAACAGCTAACAGGTGTAGCAATGGGGGCACGTTGTGCCCCTGTTTTTGCTAATTTAGTATTACTGGCATGGGAAAAAGAACATGTTTTAGGCTCTAATTTTGCCAATAATATAATCTCCTACAATAGATTCTTGGATGATATACTAGTAATATGGAAAGGCGATGAACAAAGTGTGATTGACTTTGTGGCATACCTCAATGGAACATCTAATTTTTTGAAGTTTACCTACAAGTGGGACAAAGATATAGCCAACTACTTGGATATCAAGATTTTGAAAAATGGAATTGAACTAGGTAGTACCATATATAGGAAACCAAGTTATGCCAATTCAATGCTACATTATTCAAGTTGTCATCCTTTACATCAAAGGAAAGGATTAGTCAAAGGCCAAATGATCCGACTTTCGAGACTTATTAGTGAAGAGGACACCTTCAGGTCAGAAATATACACACTTATAGGTATGTTTCTGGAAAGGGGATACCCGATAGAAATGTTGAAGAAAATTAAAAAAGAAATATATAGGAAGAGAAGGAGCAGGTATATGCCCATTTTGAAAAATGAGAATAAAATTGGAATGACACAATTGTTGAAGCCTAGGTGGACGATGGGGAACTTGTGTGATGAAACATCAAGATTTATATTTAGATATAATGAAAAAACATCAGAATTAAGTGATAATTTGAGGAAATTGTGGGAATATTTTCTGAGTAGTGATGTCAAAGCTATATTGGGTGTAAAACCAGCTATAACATATGCTAGGGGATACAATTTAAAAGAAATACTGGAAAAGACTAGCCATAACTTTATAACATCAAATATGAATAAATGTGGTAGATGTAAAATATGTAGATATATTTCTGTGGGGACCTACTTAAGTGTGGCTGGCTATAAACGCACTATTGCATGTCCGGGTACATGTAATTGTTTCACAAAAATTGTGTTTATGTTGCATCTTGTATGTCTTGCGAGGCATTCTATGTGGGCATGACAACAAGATGTCTCAAGGAGAGAGTTAGGGAGCATGTCAGTTCTATTAAAAGGAAGGATGAACACAACTCTCTTTACATGCACTCAAAGGAATGTCTTAAATTTAAAAAATTTCTATTTTTTATAGTGGACAGAATTAAACCAAATAGTAATGGTGATATTGGGAATTGTGTGGCTTTACGAGAAACAGAGTGGCAGATAAGACTCAATGCCACAAGGTATCCTGGGTTAAATGAATGTATTTCATTAAAACCTGTATTAAAACATCGGGCTTTATTTATTTGAGAAGAAAGTACTCTTAGTACTAGAATGTATTTTAAAAGAATAATATCACTTAGAGGAAATGTAATTTTGTTTGGGTCATATTTGTATGCAAGAATATTGTAAAAATTCATAAGTAATGTTACTTTTATATATATTTTTTAAATATTGTACACATCTTATTATACATGATTATTATTTTTACCAAGCTAACTAAATATTTTGTATATAGTTTTTGTATAATTTAGGAACAAAATTTGAAAAATAATAAGTTTATCAGTTTTTAATAATTTAAAATATAATGATGGGTTTAGTATGTTATAATTAATTAAATTTCATTGGTTTATACAATTTTAAATAATTGATTAATTATTCAATTAATTAACTTGTTGGTGTATATAAGGAAAGCTGGGTGTGTTTTGTAAATTGACTCTGATGAAGCCAGTTGATCTGGAGAAAGCGCTCAGTCTATGTGTACAACCTTGGATTAAACTGTGATTTACTACATTCCTGGTCGATGCCTTATTGTTAGTGTTTGCTAACTTGTGGTTGATGGTCGTCTTCCTTAACATCCAGCATAGTCCATCATCATAAGCTGATGTTATAGAACCAGAATTTGATACTTTGTTAAAAGATGGGAAGTTCATGCCAGCTTTAATAGAACTTAATATAACCGCTGTTAATTCTTAAAAAGCCACTGCCAGTATGTTAGCAGAACTCAATATTTGACCAAGATAACTAATATGGGTTTCATTTATATGCAGTGAATTAACTTATTTAGGTGCCTAAAACTATGCACTACACATAGAAAAACAGAACACAAAGGAATGGTATTTAAGCATCTTAGCTTGGATATAACCTGTAAATTTCAGGGTTCTAACTTTTTGGGAGGGTGCCGCTTTCATTCTGTATCTTTTGTGGACTTCTTGGGATAAAAATATGGCTTAATGGGGGTGCCCCCATTTTTGGTGCAAGGCATAAAGATGTCTACATCTGAGTACCAATGCTTCTCTTAAAGTCTGTCATTAGCATGAAACAACAAAATGTTAGTTGAATTTCAACGATAGGAATACAAGGGAGAAAAGGCAGCTTTCCTCCTTGTAGATACATAAGCATTCCAGTATTCAAAAACAGTGGGTTAAAATGGGACTTCAGAAATGGTGTCTGAATGTGCACCATGTTGATTGTCTCTCTCCCAGTGTGAAAACCCAAAACAAGTTTAAAAAGCTAGTGAATGTTATCAATTTTGTAAGATTGTATAACTGGATTGTAATTATAATGCCTGGATGCCGTCAGTGGAAAAATGGAAAAAGTAAGTGAAAATTGATAAAAACAAGAAGAAAAAGCTCTGGGAAGAACCTTGCAGCTACTGGTCAGAAAGTAGTTCAAGTTGCAGCTTTGATGCAGGAGATGACTTTTCTGTACTTTAGCAGAAAAAATAGATTTAGTGGTGTTTAAGGTAAGGGGGTATTGGGGGATATATCCTGTTAAATGATAAAAGACTTGAAAGTAGAAACTTTAAGCAATCATTCAGATGAGCTGATAAACCCGCAGAATTCAGAAATTGAAGTTAAGAAAAGACTGGCAAAGGATAAGGCTTCACAAGAAAAAATGCTTCAAAAAGTAGTTGTTAGAAGGAAAAGCACACAAAGAAAGCAAGAGATTTTTTTTTTTTTTTGAGAAACTGGAAATAGTAGACTACATTAATTTTATGAAAGTACAACTAAGCAACTGGCCTGTTGTGTTCCACATCAAACTTTGTTAATTGAGAGAGCATATCACATGTATGCTTCACTTCTTTTCATCAGAAAGCAATATCTAAATTAGCAGAAAGAGCTGCTCCTAACAAAGAGAAGCACATTTATATGGCAACTAGGTGTTGTCAAGAGGCATGTGTGAGATTCAAGTTTCTATATTGAGCTGTCTTCAGAACTTTTTTTCCTGGAAGAGTAAATACATATTTGGAAGCAAAACAGACAATGGGGAAAAGAAAAAAAAAATTACCAGAACATTATCCGGATCAGAGCTATGTGAGCTTGAAAACAGCCTTTTGACCGTCCTAGTTCACGTAACTGCCATCCAACATTTTGATAATAAACCTGTATAGATATATATGTTTTTAAGATCAGTAGAGGAAATGACTGGGAGAAGTCAAGTGCCATCATAGAAGTATCGAATTAAGAAAGCTATAAAGCAATTAAGACAAGAAATGTCACTGGTAGAAGAGTATAGAAGAGGAAACAGATCAACAGAAATACTCAGAAAGATAGACGTGATAAAAGCAGTGTGCGGTATTATAAAAGATCAGTATGGCAAAGGACACCAGAAACTGCTGAATGCAGTTTGATTTAGATACAAAATCAAACAAATGTAAAATCAAACACTGCAACCATGGAGTGGATGGTATACAACTAAAATCAGATGTAAACTTTAATAGCAGATATAAAACTTGTAAGAAATCACAAATAAAACGTGGCAAAAATATATGTACAATAACTTAAGTGCTTTTGGCTTAATGCCTTCCTCAGAACTTCTAGAATATAACAGAGAGCGGCACTTAAATAATTGAGAAGTGCTCTGATATCTTAAAGAACCAGTGAGGTTAAGATTTCATCTTCTTAGTTTTCACCCCTTTAATGAGGGTTTCAAAGGAGCCATTTCATTCAGTCCTGTTGTTTTATTAGCTTGTAAGTCTGCAACCCATCTTAGTTCATTTTTCTCAGTTCTGTTAACTATATCACCACCTCTTGGACTCTTATAATTTCCAGCGTTTGATTATTATAACAGATCAGAATTTGTCATGCACTGTCGCAAATAATAAACTAAAAATATCAACACAGGAAGGAAAACTTAGAAGATACATAGATAAATATAAAGGAAGAGTACAAAATAAGCAATTTATTGATGACCCAATCATAGCTCTCAACCTTCCATCTCCAAAATGAGGAACACTAGCCATCATAATGTGGAACAAATGGGCAAAATGTGGAACACATACTAATGGCTTACTAACAACTTCAACTAGGAAGGTCATAGGATGGTTAAACTATGCTGGTTTTACTTATAAAGAAGATCTTTTAATGAATGACTATGATTCATTTCTATTTACAATGGATTTCACTTAAAAAAATTCCTAACACTGAATGTGTGACAGAGTCTTTAAATGTGGAACTTTGAGGAACATGAACTTTTTAGGACCCCAAATGAGGTACTTTAATGAGGTACACCTGAGAGGTATGGACCCAATAGCAAATCAGGAAACAAGGTAAAAGGAATTGAAAGACCACCAAAAAAGGAAGAAATTGGTAAGCCTTTTGGTTTAAGTGGTTGGGCTTCAGCCCAGTTGTTTTACATTAGGAAGGTTTGTGGGTGTACACTCTTGTGGCAGGAGAGGTAGCCTACATCCTTTTGAGTTGGGAATTGCTGATTGAAGGTTTAGTGTGTCTGTTACTCTAAAAGTGTCTTAGTTCTGGATTAAGCACTTGGGCTTCAGGCCAGTTATTTTACATTAAGAAGGTTTGTGGTCTACACTCTTGTGGAAGGAAAGGGTAGATTATGCCCTTCTGAGCTGGGAATTGCTGGTTGAAGGATTATTGTGTCTGCTTATTTGAAATGTTTCTGTCTGAAGTTGATGCACTTTGTTTGCTGTACATAGACTAGATTCAGACCTGCTGAATTTAGCTCTGTTTGTATAACTTGAGCACTAAACCAGGCCATCTTTTGTTGGAGAGGGTTCCCCTGCACCGTAGTGATAGGAGTGTGCAGTTAGAACTTGTCTGATTGAAGGTTGCTGGAACAGGGCTCAATTTTGAATTTTTTTATTGGTTAATTTGTTTAAATCAGTTTGCTATTGTTTTCTACTGTTATATTTAAGTGTGCATCTGTTCTCCTGTGTTAAATTGACCTAAATAGAGTTTAAATAACCTTAGCATAGCCTGGTTACAGGTTTTGCTGTATCCATATCTGTTTGTGTGATTCCTGTGTTTCCTGCTATGCCATCTTGTATTGGCTGGGGCCTGCCTGCACTTAGTAGGAATAGGTGAACTGGTTGGAACTGGTCTGGCATAGGGTGTTTAGCTAAGAGCTCAGAGACGATGCTTGATTAGTCCATTCCATTGTTTCTATTTTACTTTCGTTTTTATGGTATTTAAAATGCAGGTTTGTGCTCTAGTGTCGCCCACCACCACTACACTGTTTTAACCCTTTGCAATGCATCTCAGCTGCATTTTTCCCTTACCAGCACTCCTGTGTAAGTGAGAGCCCTCCCTTGCAGCTACTGTATTGATGTTATCCAGTCCTACACACACCAATAGGTACTCTCCTCAGATAGTACCCACTCTACTATCCATGACCTTTCTTCCGTAGATTCTGACAACCATGGATGGATAATTTGCAATGGTTTCTCCTGATAGTCTGGTTGATATGGGCATCCTGAGACAGTGTAGCAACTGCCTCATGTACAAAGACAACCATCTACTAGTACCACTTAGGAACACAATATGTGAGACATGCAGTTACATTAAGAACCTAGAATCCTTGTTGTCACAGTCACAAGCCAGTACATCTAGTCTGTGCAAAAACTACAAACACCACACGTCTGTCACCACCCACACCTGTACAACACACACCTACATATGCAGAGGTTCTCAACAAAAACATAACTAAACAAAAGAGACCTCCAAAGCAAAAACACACACGCACATCACAACCCACAGCACCAAGCACCACACATAGTACACACGTCTGAGTCTCTCAGCCTCTAAGGCCCAGCCATAAACCCAACACACTAATCATAGACGACTCTGTTGTTTGACGCACACATGTGCCCCTCACCATGCTAGACAAGGAGAAAGTCATGGTAAGTTGCTTGTCAGGTGCTAGAATCCACCATATCACGCACGTGCTCAAGTCTCTTAACAACAGGTACTGTTATGACTGTCATAGTCCATGTTGATGTGAATGACTTGAGACGTACCTCTCTGGACTATATGAAGAGAGACATGATTGAGCTCACTGAATATGTGTCCCAGGCAGGTATGTCCCTAGCCTTAAACAGCATCCTACCATCACCCAGAATGATACCTCAATACAAACAGAAAATTACAAACAGAAAATGATTGAATTTAACAATTGGCTTAGTTGTCGGTGTCCTTCCTAGGGGATCCAGTACATGACAGCCTGGGAGGACATGATTCACAGACCATGATGTTTTGCCAGAGATGTCCTTCATCTGTCTCCCCTGAGCTTCAGGCTTCTGACAAAGGCTTTTAGCCTCCCCCATAGTGCCTTTTTTAGGCAAGGTCATGAGCACAAAATTACCAATGTGAAAAATTCTTCTAAACAAAATTTAAAGGTCATGCTGCCAAATGCTAGGAGTCTTAACATGAAACTGCATGTATTGCAAGCATTCCTTACCCTGGAGGATGCTGTCATTTGTGCAGTCACTGAAACCTGGTTCAAAGCTGTGGAGAACACCCCAGCCTTACCAGGTTACTCATCCTACCATATTTACAGACCCCAAAGGAGGGCTACAAAGCCAAAGGAAGTGGAGTTTCAATATTTATCAAAGGCATACACAACTCCAGGCTGGTCAAACAGTATGACGCACAGGAGACACTCCAAGTGCAGTTAACTGTTGACAAAACACCTATTCAAATTATTACTAGCTACAGACCCCCAGCCGTGACTCAGGATGCCCACTCCGCTTATCTGGACTTACTTGAATCCATCAAGATTCAACTCTCGACAGTGATCCTGGGTGACCTAACTACTCAACCATAGAGTGGAAGACCTATTCTAGCCCAAAAATGAACGCCCAGAGATTCATCAACTTCATCATTTTCAATGCTTTGTATCAGCTGGTCGACAACCCAACAAGGGGTGGAAATATTCTAGACCTGGTACTAGCCAACCTGAGTAGCCATTGTAGCATCCCTACAGTGTCATCCTCCTTGGTAAGATCCGACCATAAAGCGATCACTTTTGAAGTCACCATCCCCCTTACCCTTGCCAGGGTTAAAGAAACAAACTTTTCCAAAGCTGACTACAACCGCCTGAGAGCAGGTATAAGCAGCTTCACAGCCACCATCCCTTCATTTGGAACTAACACTAATATCCAAGCCTACACTAAAAAACTATGTGAGCACCTACATAGCTGCATGGACTCAGCAATACCTGACAGAACTAAATCATTGTTCGCAAGGAAGAGTAAATCTGTCTGGTGGACAGCAACAATAAGCAAAAACTGTAATAAAAGGTAAAGAATGCTGTCCAGGACCAAGAAAGAGCAGGTGCCAAGTTGGAAGCAATCTCTCCTTTGTCTGAACAAGCAAATAAGGTCACTGGTGAAATCCTCTAAGGCTAACTTCGAGTCTAAATTGGCCACATCCACTAAGGGCAGTCACAAGGCCTTCTTCACATATGTCCGCAATCTCAAAGTTAACACCCAAATCTGCTCTGAACTGGTGGTCAAGAATACCACATACACAAACGTCATAGATATAGCCAACATGCTGGCAGACAGGTTCAGTGAAAACTTCACCCCACCACCCCTCCCCATCAGTAAACCAGGACAACCCCAGCATCTGCCTCCCTCCCCTCATCACTAGGGAGCAGGTCTTCAATGCCCTCTCAAAGGCAAAAAATACAGCCTGCATGGGACCCGACAACATCTCTGGCTGCGTCCTACATGAACTCAGGCAACAGCTCTCAGCACCATTAGGCACCCTATTCAGCCAAAGCCTGAGCACAGGCTTTGTCCCAGCCAAATGGAGGACAGCCACTGTCATCCCTCTACACAAAAGTAGAGCATCAACTGACCCAGGCAGTTATAGGCCCATCAGCCTAACTAGCCTGATCTGCAAGGCCATGGGACGCATTATTGTGGACCTTATAAACAAGAACATTGGCAACCTCCAGACACTTGACCCCACACAATTTGGTTTTGTCAAAGGGAGATTATGCCTGTTAAACTTGGTCAACTTCTTTGAAACAGTCACTAAAGCCATGGAAGAAGGGAAGGCAGTGCACACTGCCAACCTTGACATAGCCAAAGCCTTCAACACTATTCCCCACTCGGGTATAATAGATAAACTCTCCCAGCTAGGCATCAACCCATGTGTTACCAGATGGGTAGCTAACTGTCTCACTGACATACCCCAAGGATTGGTCTTGGGGCCTCTACTGTTTGGGATATACCTTTCTGAGGTGCAAGCCAAAACCAGTGATCTGTGGCTGATCAGGTTTGCAGATGACTGCACGTTGGGCGCTGTCTTAAATTACCTTAGTGATGTGAACATTCTCCAAGAGGGCCTTACCCAAACTAATGACTGGTGCCAGAAGCATGGCCTCAGACTGGATGCCAAGAAATGCATCATTATCTCCTTTGGGGAAAATGGCTTCCCCACTAATTATCACATTAATAACAATGTACTATGCATGCAATCAGTCATGAGGGACTTGGACACCCAGGACAATCACAGCATGACTTTTGACCACCACACTGGCTCCATTGTACGGAAGGATTACTACATGGCTCACTTCATAAGTCAGGGTATTTCATCTAGGAACAAGGAGGTTGTAACATCCGTGTACTCCTCCCTTAGCAGACCCATTATCGAGTACAATACTCCCTTTGGCATGTACCTTGCCAAGCACATAAGGCAGCTGGAGAGACTACAGAGATTCCCGATCAGAAAAATTCAGGGTAGTATAGAGAAAGAATATAAGTGTATACTCTCAATGTTCATCAATTCAATATTGCACAGTTTCGAAACTGTTAGCTAAACGTAAATCAAGAAGCTAGAAGTAGCGACAAACTTTTTATTATTCAAGCGCTATATATTTCTAGATAATGATGCATAGCAAATGTTAAAATTGTAGACAGGACTTTTGATTATGTGCATATTTATATATATATATTTTTTATATGTATATAGATTTAGAGATTTGTTGATTTTTCATATAGTTATGTACATGTTTTATGTGAGCTCCTTTACAATACAATATGAGCATTAACATGAAATAAGATACGTGAAGCGCATGAATGCGAATTATGAATAAATGAAAGGAAAGCAATGCACAACATGTGTTAAAACTTTAGAAAGTGGAACAAGCATTTAATGTATTTAGGAATATAAGTTAGAATATGAGTTGCAGACTGCTTAGATTTTGTTAGGATTCTGAAATAAATTGACATTATACTTGCATAGAAGAATGGAGCTATGTCTTTAAAGTCCTGATTGACTGAATATGTAATAAGGTCTTAATTGATACAATTAAGAACAACTTAGATTGTATAAAAAGGTATTAGAGACTTGTGTTAGTAGATCTGATGAAGCGTGCGTCTAAGCACGTGAAAGCGCTTATCTTCAGCAGTTTTTATGGAATAAAAGAATTTTATTGACTATCTTGGACTTCTCGTGGTGTATCCTGACTACTGTTCCAGTTATTTGAAAAATTCAGGGTTTCAAACACCTATCCTATACAGATAAGCTAAAATCCTGTCCCTCTGCTCAGTCTCGTACAGACTACTCAGAGGTGACATGTCTCTGGCATACAAGGCCATCTCAGACCCAGCCTTGATGGAGTTGCTGCATGTCCGTAAGTCAAACTCCTCTAGCAACCTGCATGCAAGGCCTCAACCTGGTCTGTGACATTAGTAGAACTTGTTGGTGGGATAGATTTGTGTCCCAAAGACTGCCAATCTGTGGAATAGACTCCTTCTCCATGTCAAGCAGAGTACCTCACTAGCCCTCTTTAAGATGAACCTGGATGGGAAACAGAAAATACACCTCTGGGATCCCACCTGTGTCCCTGCTGGACAGGGGAAACAGGTGCTTACTTTGTGGGAACATGGGTGAAATTCTTAGCTAGGCTTATAAGGGCCCCCCGGGCCAATAACCTAATATCATCCTATGAACCTATAAAAAGGCTTCAGTTTGAAACATGCAATTTATATTGTGAAATGTTTCACAGAAATACTGTTAAAAACAGAAATTGTTTTACTTACTGTTGGCCTTTTCCATCCTCCTCCCCTGCCATCGGTGTCCATCCAGACATTACTGAGATGAAGTGCGGCAAAATGCCTTTCAGTTACCTACAGGTTTCACAAAGTCAACAAATGTCCACTCTTTCCATTGTTTATTGCACAGGCATTTTCAAAAATGTAATTGAAGCTTTCCATTCTCACATTTACTCACTAATTTCTGTGTTGCTCATCTTTTTCCTGTGCATCTCCATCTCCCAACTCCAGATTCTGGTTCAGTTCCAGAGTACTCCTGATTCTGCTAGTCAACTCCTGTGCTTTTCTCTCTCTCTAAGTATTTTCCTTTGGAACAGTGGAAAAGGTGTCACTGGCAACACTTCACAATGTGCTTTATTTTCAGAAGAATGAGAAGCAGAGTCCCCTTCTGCTTGATGGCTCACTATTTGTTGGAAAATCTTTATTTCCTCCTTAGCCTGTTCTGCATCAAAAAATGATTTTCCTGCAGGAAAAAATATTCTGAAGACAGCTGGATACAACAGTTTAAATCTCACACCTGCCTCTCCACATTCCCTAATTGTTGGGATAATTGTTCCTCTTTTGCTTGGTGTACAATGAATAATTATCTTCCACGAACACTGTACTGTCTCAGAATTTTAATACTTTGCCCTTTTGCTACAGTTTTGTCAGGATCAACCCTTCCTTCCAGTAAGTTTGCATCTTTACTACAACGTCCAGATTTGGAGAATGCTGCATGATATGCCTTTCCAATTAACAGTTCTGCTGTGGAATACCAGTCCAGTTGCTTATTTTTGGCTTCATAAAATGAATACAGTCTGTTCCTTCTCATTTCTTTGGTACAGCAGAAAATCTCAGGATTTCCGTGCATGCTCTGTCCTCTAATTCTGTCATTTTTTGCAACATCTGTTCTTGAACAGTCTCATACTTAGCTATCCTTTTCTTTATTTCGACTTCTGATTTTTGCAGTTTTGTCAACTCATCTGAATATCTCTCTGAAACTTCTTCCATTTTTTCCAGCCTTTTGTTATGTGAGTCGTTATGTTCCTTCATTGTTTTGTTTATTTTAGTTAATGCTGAGCACATTTGATTTATTTTTTCCTGTAGATTACTGGAAGTCATGTCTTGTATCCAAGCTGGAACTACTTTTTTTTCTGAACAGCTGCAGGATTCTTCCCAGTCAGTGTTTTCTCCTCACCTTTTCTAGTTTATTTTATTTCAGCTTATCTAAGTTTCTTCTTTGCCAGCATCCAAGCAGTGTATTTACTAGCCAGTAACTGTATTTACTAAAAGTGAAAAGTTCCTGGCTTTTGGCTTTGTTTTCTTTTTTCCACTTTGGGAGTGCTGAAGGTAAGCTGTTAATGTGCAGCCATGTTGGAGACCACTGCAATGGTTTAAACTTTGACCAGTGTGTATAACCCAGAGTCTGAAGAGCATTATCTGTAGCCCATCTAATTCTAAAGAGCATGTCCTCACTCTGGGGATATTACAGTACCACTTTATACTGCACTTACATGACCTATTGTGAATTCAGTGCTGTTTTAGCTTTAAAACAAGCCACAAGCAAGAATTGGGAAAGGTTGCTTTAAAACAAGCCACATGCAAGAATTGGGAAAGGTTGCTTTAAAACAAGCCACATGCAAGAATTGGGAAATGTGAGTGATTTCCTTTCTAGAAAAGTTGTAGAGCTGCAGAAGAATATTTAGAAAGGCTTCATAAACTGTCATGATATTCTTTCTCTTACAGGCTAGTAAAATATAACCTGTTTTTGGTCTGTGAGCAGTGTCTGATCTCAATGTTTTTGAAAATCTATGCCTGGAGCACACCAGATCTAATATCAGACTGAGGAGAATAATACTAAAAGAAATGTCAATAACTGAATAAATGATTATAACACAGTGCCTTCCAAAATTATGGAGCAAGCTTTTTGTTACAGTCTTTAACTTCCTTTAAAAGTTGTCTTGATACATATATTAGAAGTAGAACATATCTACATGGTGTTAGTGTTCAAGCTTCTTGAAGGAAAGTAGATTGTAAGCTTGATAATCAAACCTGTGAATCTAACTGGCAGCAGACTAAAACCAACTGGAATGGAAGAATGAATAGGATCAGTCGGATCAGATAGGATGTGGGGACAGGGATGGTCAATTCCAGAGTTCTAAGTCTGCCTTTGTTCGTAGATGGACTTGTTCCCCACCTAAAGGTAAGAAGGTTTCTAGGCGTGTTCCACTTGCCAAGTCTACTCAGATTCCTTCTTCCCAGAAACCTTCTTTTTAGGACAAGCCTGGTTCTGTTTGATGTTTGGCCATCCCTTCCCTTCAGCCAGGTCCCCTTGTCTCTCTGCCTTTATTTATCACTTCCAAATTGGTATCTGATCAACTCAGATTCTTGGATGCTTTTGATTGTCCATCAGGGATATTTCATGGTTTGGAAATCCCTTCATCCCTTTTCAAGCATTCCTCAACCTCCTTGAGAACAGCGTCCTCATTTTCCAAAGGTTCTGCAGTCCATTTTGGATTAGGGCACCATTCAACGTTTTCCACCCGGGTGGGGAAGGGGTTTCACTCCAGAATGTTTTTGGTTCCTCAGAAGGAGGGTTCATGGAGACCAATTCTGGACCTTTCTCTGCTTAGTACCTTTCTTGAGATTCCTTCTTTTCAGGTGATGTTTCCATAGGCATTGTTTCCTCCTCTTCTTCCCCAGGCCTTTGTGATTTCTCTAGAACTCAAGGATTCTTACCTTCACATCCCCATTCACCATGTGTTCAGGAAATGTTTATGTTTCTCTGTTCTTCCTTGCATTTACAGTTCTCTGCTTTGCTCTTTGGCCTTTCTGCTGCCCAGAGGGTATTTACCAAATGTCTCGCTCTTGTCATTGCTTTTTGCAGGCTTTGGTGTATACAGATTTTTTCCCTACCTAGACAATCTACTTGTTCAAGTTAATTCTCCCAGCAGTCTGTTGCAGGATTTCCAGTTTACCATTTGTCTTTCACACTGTCTGGCGTTTACTATAAACCTCCAGAAATTAGTCCTAACTCTTCCCAGGATCATAATTTCCTTGGTTGCAGGCTTTAGACCATTCCCCTGCTGGCACCTCTTCCTGCCCCTAAGGTTCTGTCACTGACTACCTTTTTCCAGTCTCCTCTTTCTCTCTCTCTTCTGTCACAGCCAAGGAATTTCTCAGGGTTCTAATATTTATGGATGTTCTTTCTGTTTCACTGTTGCAGTCATTACATTTGGGGGTTATCTGCTTGCAGTAGCCCTCAGTCGGCCTGATTAACAAAGTCTTGGGTCCTGCGTCAGATGCTGTCCCTTCTTCCATGACGTCAGGTCGTCAGGGGTATAAAACATGCAGCCGACGTCATTACACCAGTCTTTCTTGCCGTGCGGTGCCTGAAGCAGAAGCAGTTTGCAAGTGCCAGTCGGCCAACTCCTGAAATTTTCGTTTTCGAGTTTCAGAACTGAAGTCTTCAGCTAAAGCGAAGTACCCCGTTGGGGAAACTTTTTCTTGCTCCTTACCGATATCAGTAATAGTTAATAATTGCATTACTTGTGGAAAGCAAATACCTCACAAAGATTTTCATTCGTACTGTATTCCTTGCCTGGGCCCTGACCACGATGTACCTTGCTATCGGTTTTGTGCTTTATTTAATCAGCACACTATCCGTCGTCTGTATATTTTCGCCTCTAAATATTTCGGTTCTCGGTTTAATTATCCAGAAATGCCATCGGTTAGCCATCCGACTACCGGGATTCTGAAAAAAATGCAAAGATAAAGACAGAGACAGGCCTCCTAGGTCCAAAGCTGTTGACGACGCTTCTTCTAAGCCAGTTGCTAGTTCGCCGGTACTCAGTGAGCTGCTTTCGCAGCCCCTGATACCCGCTACTTCTGATTCGCAGGCCTCTACTGAGACCCATTCGGAGTCCGGTATGCCGCGAGATGCTTCAACTGTGGAACCTGCGGATGTCTCTACATTGGATGGGTCTGGAGCCGCTGTGCAGGCACTGGCTTCTGAGGGTGTATTCAGGTGTACAGACTTGCATATTAAACCAACGCCTCCTTCTTCATTTAGGCCTAAATCTCGAACCATGCCTAAGAAACCGATGCCCAGGCCACGTGCTCAGGCCTCTATGCCTAAAAAACAAATGATAAGAATGGCTGAAGATCTTATAACTTTAATCAGGAGAAGCCAACCTCCCCCTTTTAAGACACCTAGGACTGAAGTTGTTTATGAATCTTCTGACCAGGATTCTGATTTTTCTGATTCTTCTGATAATCTGGATTTGCCCTTATCTACTTATGAGGATTCTGATGCAGAGGACTCTATTCCCTCTGCTTCCCCTCCAGTGGATTTTTCCTTTGGTGAAACCTTACATACTCTAAGGGAGCGTTTCCACTGGGAAAGCCAGGATTTTTCTGATTCAAAAAAGAGTAGGGATTTCTTACTCCTGCCTCAGCATAGGCCTTTAGCTATACCTCCTGTACTAGACATTGTTGATGATGCCTTTTCGGAATCTAGTTTGGCCCCTGATTTTTTGCCTCCTGCTCCCAGAAAACCTGACCGATATTACAGGGTTCCTGATTCACACAAGTTTCTTTTTAAAAACCCTATTGCGGATCCAGAGACTATTTCACAGGGACCCAAGGGCATTAAGGCTTCTACTGCTAAAAATCCTACCCCTTCTGATAGAGACTCCAGGGCGCTGGATAGATGGGGTAAGAAGGTTTACACTTCTGCAACCTTGGCCATTAGGGCTTTAAACTGTCAGTTTCATATGTTAAAGTATCAACAACACGTTATTGGGTTGCTTGAACAGAAAATTATGTTGATTCCTGACTGTGCTGAAAAATAAAGAATTACAGGATTTAATGCATTCTGCTGAACAGGTTAGTAAACATACTTTGCAATGTGGATTTGATTCATTAGAGGCCTCTTGCAGGGCTGCTTTTACTGGATCTGTGCTCAGAAGGCATGCTTGGCTTAAGGAAAAATCTTTGCCTGATCATGTTAAAGCTAAACTGTTGGATGCTCCCTTAAATCAGGACCGCATGTTTGGAAACAAAGCTGAGGAAGTTCTTAAAAAGATGGAAGATAAAGCTAAATCTATGCAAACTGTTAAAGATTTTTTGCAAGTTCAGCCTCCTAGCTTTAGTAGGCATTGGCCCTCTAAGAATTGGTCCTTTCCAGCTCCTTCCAAGTCTTCTCAAGCCAAACCCAGACACAGCAAAAACCCCAGATTTCAGTCCCAGGGAACACACAAGACTAAGCAGTGGGGGATTTCCACACCCAAATCTGGGAGAAGTAAGACTCCCACCTATGGAAAACTGTTTCAATGACTTGCTTTTAAAACTTCCAAGCACTTCCCAACTGAATGCTCCTTTAGGCGGAAAGATTGGTCTGCAGGCCAAAAACTGGGAACTCATTACCCAGGACAAATGGGTTTTAAATATAGTGTCCCAAGGATACAGATTTCACTTCCACACATTACCAACACCAAGCGGGTGGCCAGATCTACCCCCAAGTCAGTGGGCAGAGGCCCAAAATGAAGTACTCTCTCTCTTAAGCATGAGGGCTATTCAGTTGGTACCAGAAGAGGAAAAGGGACAAGGTTTCTATTTGAGACTTTTTCTGGTACCCAGAAAAGGCAATACATGGCTTCCTATCCTTGACCTTTCTACTCTAAACACCTTTCTGGTGATTACAAATGTCAAAATGCTGACTCTTCACCAGCTGCTTCCTATGCTAGGCAAAGATGCATGGTTGGCAACACTAGACTTAAAAGAGGCATACCTGCACATCCCTATCAGAGAGTCTCGCAGAAGATACCTACGCTTCAAAGAAGGCTACATGCACTATCAGTTCTCTGCACTGCCCTTTTGCTTATCTACTGCGCCCAGGGTAGTCACAAAGTGCTTAGCTCCAGTCATTGCATTTTGCAGGCAAAGAAATATTCAAATATACCCATACCTGGACGATTGTCTAATTCAGGCAGAAAGCCAGGACATACTTTTGAATCATATGGCCTTTGTTCAGAGGGTGCTGACTTGTCTGGGGTACACCATAAACGAAAAGAAATCACACCCGGTACCCTGTCAACAAATTATATTCCTGGGAGCAAGCTTGAATACAACTTCCCAGATGGCTTTCCTCACGCCAGAGAAACGGATTCATTTGACATCCTACTTCAAACAAATGGCCACAAAAACCCAGTTATCTGCAAGGCAAATACTGCAAGCCTTGGGGTTCATGGCCTCCTGCATTTTTCTGATTCCATATGCAAGGCTGCATATGAGGAAACTACAATGGTATCTCAAAAGCCTATGGTGTCAACATTCACAGGATCTAGAAGCAATGATTCTGATCATACCTTGCCTACGCCTAGAGTTCCTTTGGTGGGAAGAGGCCTCCCACCAAAACAGGGGACTACCATTCACACTATCCCCTGCCGCCCAAACCTTAACAACATATGCACCAGACTATGCATGGGAGGCTCACTAGGCAGGGAAGTGCATTCAGGTCAAATGGAACCCAAGTCAAATGCACCTGCACATAAATCAAAAGGAAATGTTAGCTGTACAGAATGCTCTGACAGCCTTCAAGGACCACATTTTTCCAGGGCAACTAAGGGTAAAGACTGACAACACTAGCCATGGCATTGTGGAACACAGCCTTGAGCTACCAAGTGAATCTACAAGCTCAATGTCTGCCAGGAAGACTAAATACACTGGCAGACGGACTAAGCAGAAACCTCATGGACCCTGGAAACTGGAACCAAGGATTTTGGGGAGCCCAGATACAGACCTGTTTGCCTTCCCCCAGAACCATCATTTGGACAAATTTTGCACAAGGCTTCCCCACAAGCTAGCTTGGAAAGTGGATGCTCTATCCTTCAGCTGGAAAAATCTATCAGTTTATACATTTCCTTCTCTGCCTCTGCTCTCCAAGGTACTACTAAAGGTCAAACAGGACAAGCCAATGACGATTTTAATTGCACCAGTCTGGCCACGCCAACACTGGTACCCCCTCTTGCACAGTGTGTCACGCTTGGCCCCATGGCACCTGCCTCAGACTCCTTCCCTGTTGTCTCAGCAGGAGAACCAGATTCTGCACCCTCAGCTGCAAACCCTGAACCTAGCAGCCTGGCTAATTACCTAATCTCTCCTTTACCATCCCTCAGTAAATCAGTGATGGATATCATTTTAGGGGCAAGGAGGACTAGTACTAGAAAATCTTATGCTGCAAAATGGAAAAGATTTTGTGCCTGGAATCAATCTCATGGGATGAGAGCAGCAGTGCCCAATTTACCTCAGATTCTGCAATACTTGACTGAGATGCTTCATAAGGGCTTGTCCTTTTCCTCCATCAAAATTCATGCCTCAGCCATTTCAGCTCATTATAGCACAGAGCCTCCCCTCTTCTTTCACCCACTGCTCAAGCAGTTCCTCAGAGGGGCCAAAAATTTAAGGCCACCCAGGAGAGCTCCAACTCCAGCCTGGGACCTTAACTTTGTCTTGGAGAAACTCACTCTTCCTCCTTTCGAGCCAGCTGCTACTGCAGATCTAAAATTCCTTTCCTGGAAAACAGCTTTCCTTTTAGCAATCACTTCTGCAAGAAGGGTATCTGAATTACAGGCCGTTATGGCAGTGGAGCCTTTCATCATCTTTCATGCGGACAGGGTGTCCCTCAGAACCAATCCCTCCTTCATGCCCAAGGTGGTATCCAGTGTGGCTCTTAATCAGTCCATTAATTTGCCTCCCTTCTTTCCTAACCCACAGAACAAAGGGGAATGGATACTGCACTCCTTAGATGTGCACAGACAACTTAGATTCTACTTGGACAGGACTAAACCTCAAAGGAAATCTGAACATCTGCTGGTGGTGCTGCAGGGACAGAGGGGAAAGCTATTTCAAAGCAAACCATTTCAAAATGGATAGGCCACTGCATTCATTTCTGCTATAAGCACCATGGAAAACCTATCCCACAGGGAATTAGATCCCATTCAACCAGGGCTGCATCTACCTCTACAGCCTTTCTCAGGGGCGTCCCTACCAGGGACATCCTAGAAGCTGCTACCTGGAGTTCTGTACATACTTTCACCAAGCATTATCATTTGCCAATTTTCTCTAAATCCAGAGCTGGCTTTGCCACTGCAGTCTTGCAGGGCCTTATAGCTGGTCCTAATTCTATTTAAATTCCTCCTCCCAACCTTAGCTTTGGGAATCTACCCAAATGTAATGACTGCAATAGTGAAACACGAAGAACATAGAACAGTTGTGTACACTTACCATAAATGTAGATGTTTAAGTGTATTCACTGTTGCAGTCCTGGTTACCCTCCCTCCAGCCCCCTTTCTTCTTTTGGCTATACCTCTACCCTTACTATGAGCAAAAAGCTTTTTGGTGTATTTGCTTTTTTGTTGGAGGTATATCCTTGTAATTATAGATTTAATTGCTTCCCATTAGGGGGGCACCTGACATCTGGGGCAAGAAAAACTGATGTAATGACGTCGGCTTCATGTTTTATACCCCTGACGACCTGACGTCATGGAAGAAGGGACAGCATCCGACGTAGGACCCAAGACTTTGTTAATCAGGCCGACTGAGGGGCTACTGCAAGCAGATAACCCCAAAATGTAATGACTGCAACAGTGAATACAATCGAACATCTGCATTTATGGTAAGTGTACACAGCTGTACTATTCCCATGCTCCCTCTTGCCAGGCTCCACATGAGCAAGTGTCTGTGGTACCTCAGATTGGTGTGGCTCCAACAGTAACACCCTCTGGTGTTCCCTGTTCCTTTTCTTCCTCTTCTTAAGCTCAAGCTTTGGTGGTTGAGTCATCAATTCTCTCTCTCAATCCAGGGTTTCACTTTCAGACTCCATCTTCCTCTCAGGAGTTGTTTGTTGATGCCTCAGACATGGGGTGGGAGAGCTTCTTGTGACCGCCTAAATGTCCAGGGTCTCTGGCCTCCTCATCAGTGATCAGACCATATCAACATAAAAAAGATAAGAGCTCTGCTTTTGGCTTTACAAGCTTTTCATTTACTGTTTCATCCCAGGACTCTCAAAGTCTTCACAGACAATACTACTGTGGTTGTGGTATGTCAGCAAACACAGAGGCATGATGTCCTATCTCCTTTGCAGACTGTCTCTACAAGTCTGGGATCTAGTTATCCAGTGTCAAGTGACTCTTCAGGTGGTTTATATTCTTTCAGAGCACAGTCCTGTGGCAGACTGAGCAAGATCAGAACACAAGCTCATGAATGGATGCTTCACATGGATGCTTCACAGAGATGTGTTCCTGGGCATTGTCTAACGGTGGGGTTTTCCTCAGGTACATTTTTTCCCTCCCCTCTGAACAGACAACTTCCTCAATTCTGTTCCAGAGTTCCAAGTCCTCTGATTTGTAAAGTGTACACACTGTATTTTCCTAGGAAGGGAGTGTTTCTGTACTCACCCCCCCCCCCAATTGCCATGAGTCCTGCAAAAGATCAAGCAGGACTCTCCCAAAACTTGCTGGTGATTCCCTTTTGGTCCAGACAGCATTGGTTCCCCCTTCTTTCTCACTTGACCAGGAGCAATCAACACAGGTAACCTCATTTGGTGGATCTTCTCACACAGAAAAGGAATCTCTTGTCTGTCCTTACCTGTCCACTCTTCAGATAACACCCTGGGTGATAGGGTTTTGATCCATTTTAAGTGCATTTATTTCTGATGATGTGCTCTGGGTTCTGTGGAGGCCAAGAGATGTACTACCAGAAAATCCTATATGTATGAATGGAAAAGATTTTCTGTCTGGTGCCTGTCTTGCCATCAGGATCCCCTATCTGGGGAGGTTCCTCTGGTTCCCTCTTATTTGAGTGATTTACTACATACTAGGTTGGCATATTCTTCAGTTAAAGCTCACTTGTCAGCAGTTTGTTTGTCTGCCCTTGAATTCTTCTCTGGCATCTAGGTTTGAGGTCAAGCAGTTTTTTAAACGTGTCCTTCATATCAGGTCTCCCAGGATGCCTATTCCACCTTCTTGGGACCTCAGTTTTGTACTTGAAAATTTGACCCAGGCCCCTTTTGAGCCTGCGTCTTCAGCTTCCTTACAACATTGTACTTGGACTGTTCTTCTTTTGGCTCTTCTACCAAGAGACTGTTTGAACTTCAGGCTGTCATGGCTATTCCTCCTTTTACAGTTTTTCATAGGAATAAGGGGTCTCTTCGTACTAGTCATTTTTTTAATGCCCAAGGTGGTCAGTGAGTTGTCCCTTAATCAGTCTATTCATTTTCTTTTATTACTCCTCCACACATTGCCTTGTATTTGTATAGACAGCACAGATATTATTTAGATAAAACTAAAATTACTCACAAGTCTGAGCAGCTTTTTGTTTCTTTTCATCCAAGAACTTTGAATTTGGCTGTTTCTAAGTAAACTGTCTCCTCCTGGATTTCTAAGGCCATTTCTTTTTGTTATTCTTTTCATGGCAGATGTCTTTCCTCAACTCTAAAGACACGTTCTACTAGGGTGTTGCCTCCTCTGGTGCCTTTTTCAAGGGTTTGGATACCAGTTTTATTATTGAGGCTGCTGCTTGGTCCTCTCTTCATACTTTCACTAAACATTACAAGTCGGATATTATTTCTAGGTCCAGGGCTATGCATTCCTCCTCCCAGGCTTCATCTTAAGCTGTTGTACTCTCCCTTAGGTGAAGAATACTGCAACAGTGATATAGAAGGACATAGTGCAGTTGTGTAAAATCTTACCATAACAGAAGATGCTCTTCACTTCACTGTTGCAGTATTTGGTCCCTCCCTCCCTCCTCCTCCTCCTTCTGTCCTAGCTCTTGTCCTGTATTTTTGTTGCCCTCCTGACCAAGGGATCCTTTTTCCTTCTGGATGCTCATGCTCTCCTTTGTCCCTGAGGCTTTTTCAGTTCTGTGTTTGCATCCGTATGTCACCTTTATGTCCTTCAGCTTGCATGGGAGCATACATATGACAAAAGCTTTAGTGTACTGGTTGGGCATTGGTCTAACCTCGACAGGAGATTCCCTTAGGTGAAGAATACTGCAACAGTGAAGAGAAGGACATCTGCTGTTATGGTAAGATATCACACAACTTTCTAGCATTCCTAATTCCACCATTTGTGTTAATTCCTGTTGGATAGTCATATGGGAGAAGGTTCTAGCTCTAGCAAGCACTATGTGTAAGTCAAAGTACCAGCCCTGGATGCAGCTTCAGTCTGTCAGAGGATATGTATGTGTGTGTAGTCACACACGCATGGACAAAGCAGCTTCACATCTGGATGGTTTGGAGGATTGACATTTCAGCCTTTGTGCTTGTCTTCACATTATGGAAGAAGAATTGACCTCCACTGAAAACCCATGGTATCACAATGATGACACAAATGGCAACTTCTCAGGTAGCAAGCTGAAGAACTACACACCTTGAAACAGTGTTCTTAACCACTGCAAATGTTATTTTAATTTACTAACCCATGTAAAACTATCAAGTTTACAATTATCTTTTACAGGGGTATTCCGGAAGCATATAGAAGTTACCTGATGCACTCTAAGTCACACTGTATGCAGCTAACTAGTAGACAGTGTTCAAACCCAGGTCTCTGATTTTGGCGGACAGCCATTTTGTTGGTGAGACATATTTTGCTGAATCACTGTTAAAGGCTTTCCTCTTGCTCGAAAGAATTTACAAAATCAGCATTTTGTTGAATCAAAAACTGAGTTAAATGTAAAATAGTGGGGCATTATTTTGCAGGGAGAATGACCCTGTACCTCCATACTGGGAGGTCTGCACATCTGTACTCATCCACTGTAATATTACAACTCCAAAGTCTGATAACCTCAAGGAAGAAACTACTTTTCATTTTTTTCTGGAGTTGTGCAACATCAAAATTGTATGATATAAGTAGGTCTTTGTTGGGGCTTTGCACTACATACTGGAAAAGTAGAGACTTGCCCACCTGCAAAACTGCCATCATATTGTTTTACAGTAGTATTGCTTTGCAGTTTAGCAAAACAGCATATGATAAGTTCTTTTTCAGGAAGATGCAGTTTGATAAATGGTGGTCCTTGTAGCTGTTGTGATTCACATTTAACCATTAATCTGTACTTCCTCCTTATTATAGTCTGCAACTGATTTTAGTTCTACTTGTTTTTCTCATAGTAGCTGATCTGCTGTGATTTTGCTTTGTCCTCTTAGTTGGATCATGTCTGAAAAAGGGGTCCTCATTCCAGCCCACTTATTCAGTTAATAAGTAAATAAATAAAATAACAATGTCTTAAAAGGATGTGGATCTCACTGCCTTCTGCAGGCATATCTGGTGCATCAAGTTTCAGATGGTGATTCTCCAGGAGTCATGCGTTTATTTTCACAGAAGACCTTAATCATGATGCTGGGCACAGTAGATATCTTTTGGCACATAACTGTCTGGGAGGTGCACATAGATTCCTCCTGTTTGCTCTGGGCAGAACCAATTTCAGTACAAAGTGCTGCTGTGACTGTGGCTTGTCATGAGTGCCCCCCACCCCAACGCCCCCAGTTTTCATCCTTAGTGGAAGAGGACGTGCAGAGGAGAGGAGTCTTCTGTTGTTCCCATACTTGGATGACTGGCACATGCAGGTTCAGCTAAGGAACTCCGTGGCAGTGTACCATGTTGTGGTTTCAGCTTCTCACAATCATTGCAAAAAAGAAGTCCTTGTTGGTCCCTTTAAGGGCGACTTTATTTGTATGGGCTGAGTTGGACACTCATAATTGCCAACCATTCCTTCGTAAAAGAGAACCTGGAAAGTCATGACTTTAGTTTCTTGGTTAAGTTAACCAAAGTGAGTCAAGGGTCTTACTCTTCTGTCCTTAAGGCCTCATGGTAGCTACCATTTTCACAATTCTGCTAGCTTCCAGGCAAGAATGCTGTAGTTAACATTAAGATGTCTGTGACTGCAGAGCTGTGGTTTCATTAATTTTTCTCCTGGTTTGCAGTCTTGTCCTTAGACTCTGAAGGACTACTCCAACTAGTGACACTGGAGGTTTTATTTTTCTGTCATCAACCCCCATCTCATTTTCTGCTGACAAATGCTTCATTGATGAAGAGCTCACTTGGTGCCGTCACTGCTGCAGAAAAGGTAGAGTCATGATGAGTACATTCTTAAGCAGAGGGTGGTGGTCCTTGTCTTCAGGGTGTGGAGAAGTTGAGTATGTGAGGGAGATGAGACCTGAGCCCCTCCTGGTGAGATCAGGTGTCTAAGCTGCAGTGTAGCACATAAAGAGTGCAGGACACAAATGCATCCTTCGTGCAGTGAGACAGCATGGGTCAGGCAATGTTTCATTATGAGGCATTACTTTCAGAGCTATCCACATCCAGAAAGTGCTGAATGTTGTAACAGATGCACAAACATTTAGTTCTAGTCCCCCTGGACTTGATCATAAGGGATGCTTAACTGTAGGAGATCTTCTAGGTGGAGGACTGAGAGAAGAAAATCTGTTCTCCCTTGGTTATTTGCTCAGTTCAGTGGGCTGGCAGGAGTTTGAAATGGATGCCTTCTCACTTCCGTATCAACAATAGTTCTTGTATATTTTTTCAGCAATACCCTTGTTGCTGTACCTGCTGGGTAGATTTAAAGAAGAAAGACCAGGGCTTATATTCATTGCTCCTTAGTGACCTTGAAAGACTATGATTTCATACAGTCATCCTCTGGCAGTTACAGGATGCACTGTTGGGTTCAGGCTAGGGGAATCCACTTGGATTAGACCAGCTCCACTTTTGGACATACTTTTTCCTTTATAAATCTTGATCCCACTGGTCTTGGAAATGTAAGGTAACCAGAAGGCCTTCTGCTTGTTTTACCAATTCTTTTATGTGTAAGCGCTTCTTAGTTTGAAATTATAAGTGTTGTCTTCTTGACTTCACTCTATGAACTTACAGATGGGCCTCACCTACCAAAGAAACCTATTTTCTTTGGATTTGAGTTAACTCACTGTGTGTGTGTGTGTGTGTGTGTGTGTGTGTGTGTGTGTGTGTGTGTGTGTGTGTGTGTGTGATATCTTGTGGCATCATGTTGATAATGACAGAACTGTGACCCATCCTGGTCTTCTGAATGGCAAACCCGTGACCAACCATAGGCTTTTCAAATAGTTCCTTAAGGTCATTTGGTAGTTTTGCTTGCTTTGTAGAACCTTTTTATTCTCTTTAGAAATTTAACTTCATGACTAACAAGCTTGAACCAGCAGGTTTATGGATCTGAAATTATTCCCCTAGAAGTAACTCTTTTAGTGGTCTTTTTTAACTCTACCTGCCAGATCTTGGAACTACAAGCCCCCTCCCCTTTTTTTTTTTTTTTTTTTTCAGGGAACTGTATATGATCTTTCAGGATTCCTATAATTTGGTGGAATGACAAGCCTTCAGCAGGTCAGCAGTTGCAATTAGCTGAGGGAAACACAGCAAAAATACATTCTATTGCATGAGCTGGAGAAAATGCAGCTGAATGCACTAGTGTCGATTGTATATCCCAAATTATCCTAGTGTTGTGCACAACAATGTGGTATACAAGGTCCGGTCACCTAGTTAAACATGTAAAGAACCTCAGCCTAACCAACTCCCCCGCTGAATCTGATTGTACTGTGGCTTATAGGTTCATAGGTAGGTACTAGGCTATTGGCCCAAGGGCCTAAGTAAGCCTAGCCAACAAGGTTCCCTGGCTTACGCCACCCAAGAAAGTTATTTTCCTGTGCCCCTGTCGAGCAGAGCCACAGAACTGATCCCCGGGGGTTTATTTCCTATTTCCCATCCACTCATCAAGATTTTTCTGGGAATCTTGCTTTCAGATAGATTGGTAGCTTGTTCCAGAGTATGGGAAGTCTCTGAGACAGGAATCTATCTCTCCAGCATGTTCTGTTTATTGTGGTGACAAGGTTTAGGTCCCTAGAGCGTGTAGCTTGGAGGGATTGGGATTTCTTTAGGTGTAGCATGTCCAACAGCTCTGGGTTTGACATAGCTTTATATGTTAGGCAGAGATCACCTCGGAGTAGGCGATATTCTATGGAGTAAAGCTGGAGTTTTTTTGAGATAGTCAGTGTAGGGCATCTGTTTGAGGCCAGTAATTCTCTTTGTGAGGTACTTCTGTGGCCTTTTCAGCTGCTGCAGATGTCTTGTGAGGTACATTCCAAAAGGGGCGTTGTACTCTATAATGGGTCTAATGAGTGTCGAGTAGAGGGAACAGTGACCTCTTTTTTCCTGGATGAGAACCCTTTTGTGATGAGGTGTGCCACGTACAAGGATTTCCTGACTACTTTGGCGATGTGATTATCAAAGGAGAGACTACTGTCAACCTAGATCCCAAGGTCTCTTATCCCACATTTGACGTTAAGTAGACTGCCGCCTATGTGGTAGTTCATGGATACAGAGTTTTTACTAAAGGGGATGACAATGCACTTTTTGGCATAGACCTTGAGGCCATGGCTCTGACACAAGGCATCTGTCTCAGTGAGGCCCTTCTGTAGGATGTCCACATCACTTGGGGACTCGACTATGGCTCCTATTTTGCAGTCATCTGCGAACTTAGTTAGCCAAAGGCCTTCCTGTGTTAGCCTGTACTTACCCTGCCTGGTGTCTGGTTCTTTTCAAGGAGAAGGTGTCTTGTGACATTTTTGTTGGATTATTTACTTTTATGTGTTGTACTATTGTGACTTCAGAGAAGTAGATGCCAAACAGGAGAGGTCCCAGGACTGAACCCTGTGGTACTCCACTTGTCACTGGTTTGAAGTCAGATTTGGAGTCTGCAACTTTTACAGTGTGAGTTCTTTCAGTGGGCCAGTTGGCAACCCATCTTGTGACTTAGGGATTTATACCTAGCTTAGTGAGTTTAGCTATAATTCCAGAATGGGGGATGGTGTTAAAAGCCTTGGCAAGGTCAAGATAGGCTGTGTGAACCACCTTTCCCTCGTCTATGGCTTTGGTGACTGCCTCAAAGAAGTCGATCAGGTTCAGGAGGCATGATCTGCCTTTCACAAACCCGAACTGGGTGGGGTCCAGAGTTTGGAGATTACCAATGTCTTTGAGTTCCATGATGATACGTTCCATGGCCTTACAGACCAGGCTCATCGGGCTAATAGGGGGATAGTACCCGGGATCAGTGGTGGCTCCCCCTTTGTGGAGTGTGATAACTGTTGCTGTGCGCTATTCAGTGGGCACAAAGCCTGACGTGAGGCTATGATTGAACATGGTGCTTAGGTGGGGAGCCAGTTCGTTCTGAAGTTCGTGTAAAATGCAGCCTGGGATGTTGTCTGGTCCCAGGGATGCTGTGTTTTTGGCTTTAGACAGTGCAGCTTTTACCTGCATAGTTGGGATTACAGGGACTCTGCATTCTTCCTGTATAGATATGGGCCCTTTAGGGGGGTGAGGGGGGGTAAAGTTAGCACTGAACCTATCTGCCAGGATGTTGACAATATCAGTTGGTTCTATAATTTTCGTGCCATTGTGCTGTAACTCAGAGCAGTTATGGGTGTTGCCATTGAGATTCTTGACATAGCTATAGAATGCTTTGTGGTTGTCCCTAGAATCAGTGGTGATTTTGTTTTCGTAGCTAGCTTTGGCGGATCTTATAAGAGATCTCAGCTTCTACTGAGGCTGACCAGGGAGCTCTTCCACTCATGGGGTTTCACTCTCTTTTGCAACACTTTCTTCCTTCTGTTGTAGAGATTGTTTATGGCAGGGGACCACCAGAATGGCTTCCTTTTTTGGAGGATAGCGACCTGGTTCTGTTTGGGATAGCACGATCCATGCACTCGTTTAAGTGCTTATAGAGTGCATTTGTGTAGGATTCAGCAGTCCTAACTGTATTGTCCATCCACATGGATGTCATGAAGTTCGCCACTTCTGTCTTAAGAAGCTGGCTTTGGAGAAATTTTTTACGGTGGGGGCGGGATGTGGATATCTAGGGTGATTAGCTTATGGTCAGATCTGACCAACGAGGAGTTGACTTCAGGTGTGGAACACTGGTCACTCATGTTGGGAATGACTAGGACTGGGATATTGTTGCCCCTGGTGGGGGTGTGGATAAGTTGATCCAGGCCATTGGAATTTATGAATTCCAGAAAGCGTTGAGCGTAGGAGTTGGTACATGAGTAGTTTTCCCAGTTAATGGTGGGGTAGTTGAAGTCGGCCATTATTAGGGTATTTGGTTGAACCCTAATATTTTCCAGCATATCAAGAAAGGAGGAGTGGGAGTCTTGGGGGATCTGTAGCAAGCTACAATTTGGGTTGCAGTTTTGCCCAGAGTTAGTTGCACTTGGATAACCTCAGATGCATTATGCTGAGCAACCAGCGTGGAGGTGGGGAGATCCTTAGTGAGTATGGACACACCTCCGCCTTTGGTGTTCCGGTCCAGGTTAGGTGGACTAAAAGTGTGGTATGAATTATAGCCTGGTAATGCAGGGGTGCTCTCTGGAGCCTTGAACCAGGTCTCAGTCACTGCACAGATGTCGATGTTCTCAATTTTAAGGAGTGCCTCGAGGGAGTGCATTTTGAGATTTAGACTTCTAGCATTGAGTAACATTACCCTCAGTTTTTGCTTGCCTGTTCCTGTTGCGGTGGTGAATTTGTCATTTGAACCTTGCCTAACAAGGCACTAAAGGGGCAGCAAGAGCCTTAGCCAGTATCCGGAATCCCAGGGGTGATAGGTGCAGGCCATCTCTGGCAAAGCATCGTGGTCTGTCGACTATGTCATCCCAGGCAGACAGATACTGGATCCCCTTAGAATGATACCAGAAGCTTAGCCAATTGTTGAAGTCAGTAATTTTGTCCTTGTACTGCAATATCATTCTGGGCGGTGGCAGGATGCTACTCAAGGCTAGGGTCATACCTGCCTGAGCTACAAGATTGGAGAGCTCTTCCATGTCTCTTTTCATGTAGTCCAGGGAGGTACATCTCAGGTTATTTACACCAACATGGACAATGACAGAGTCATATTTGTACTTGTTGTGGAGTGACCTGAGTGCGTGGGTTATGTGACGGATCCTGGCACCCAGCAGGCAGCTGACAGTAACCTTCTCCTTGTATAGCCTGGTGAGTGGGACGTCAGTGTGCTTGCCTATAGAGTCACCTATGACTAGTGTGTTGGGTACGTTGTTTTGCCTTATGGGCTGTGGTTGAATGGCACACTGAGTCTGTGGGCTATGTGTCATTTGGGTTGTGTTGGGGGGGTGGCGGTTGCTTGCGTTTCTTCTTTGGAGGTCTCTATTGCTTGAGCAGATTATTATTAAGAGCCTCTGCGAATGTTTTTGTGTTTCTATGTGTGGATTTTGGTGGTGTAGGTTTAGTGGGGACTATGTGATGAGTGTGGTGTGGTGCAAGTGTTTACCTTCTCCTCTTGACTGTCAAGTTCAGCCTTGGTTGGAGAGAGCTTTACCTCCAGTTTAGCTAGGTAAGTGCATCTCTCACAAGTTGTAGTGTTGGGTGGTAGGAGGAGAGGGTTGTCTGTGTACCAGAGGCAATTGCTACATTGCCCCAAGATGCCCAGATTCATCAGATAAACAGGAGAGAACACTGGGAGGTGACCCTTGGACATGCCTGAATAAAAAACTATTTTCCTCTAGACAAGTGAGGAAAGTGAGTACAAGAGCTGTTTTTCTCTAAGCAAGTGAGGAAAGTATGTACAAAAACTGTTTTCCTCTAGGTAATGAGGGAGGTTGAGTGCTGTAGTAATTTGTAGCTTATTTAGTGCTTAGAACAAGTTCTGAACAAGTGCTGAGCATGAATAAGCAAATTCAAGTGCTAATACTAAGAATCTGTATCTGAACTAGACTAGTTACAAGAAAAAAACAAGTGCAAATGCGGGCTTTTAAATCAGAAAGTTGAAAGAGATGGAAAAATTGCCCAAACGGCCAATAACTACAATTTCTGGGCCAGAAACCACTCCTTATGTGGTAGATAAGTTACCTAGTGTTTTCCACTCCCACTGATAAGCTAGCAGGCTTCCCATCCAACACAGAAAGGCTTGGGGGCCTCAGGAGCTTACAAACAGTCCTGGATACAGCAAATCTGTATCTGGACTAGACTAGTTACAGGATGGGGGGGAAACAAGCATACATTTTTTTTACGTTACAGTTAAGCAGAACACAGGGAAATTCTAGCAAAGTTTAAAAAAAAAAGTTATTTTATAAAAACTACTACGTCTGTCATTAAAACTGCAAATAGTTAATAAAAATAAACCAAATTAAAGAGAAACAAAGGATCCTTCTTGTCTGACCTTGTTTCAGCTGATGTCAGTGACAAAAATTCTTAAGCACTTGGAAGTGTTTTACAGTGCAGGAAACGTTTTGTATGTTAAATGCTTGTTTACATTTTGTGACAATTTACCTGCTGTTTTTTTTTTCTGTCAGACCACTTGGGCAAAAGGTTTTCCAGTTGTGACGAGAAGTTTTGTGTACTGCTTGTGCTTTACTTTTGAAAAGGACTTTGTGGGGAAGTGTAAGAGTATGGCAGCTTGTGAATGTTTGTCTGACCACTTATCTTCTGTCTCATTTCAGCTTACTGGCAATGAGACTTTTTCCTCAGCTACAACAGGGATACTTGGCCTGGTCCTGCTTGCTCTTCTCATGCTATACCTCCAAAGAAAGCAACACAGTAAAGAGCCTTTGCCACCACTGCATGCTCAGACAGTGCCTCAACAATTAGTGGGTGACTAGTGGCCGGCCGTTGTTCCTCAGACCACTGACTTACTTCTCCAGGTGCCTGTGATGTAGCCCCTTCAGCCAACATGGACTGGGGACAGCCATGTCCTCTGTTGCTGTTCTAGTGTCCAGTCTGGGTAAGGGAGAACCATTTTCTTTGGCTTTGGGACATACTTCAGAAAGTTCTTACCAGAGTGCAATCTCAGTAAGGAAATTCCTGAAGAAAGCTTGTTCAGAGGATTTTGACATTGACAGATTTAGGGTTTGTTTTCCTGGAGACTCCCAAGCCCTAAACTCTGATTCTGAGGAAAATTTTATCCTGTCCAGTAGTATAGTTAATACGATAAAAAAGCTGGCAGTGGGAGCTGTACAAAAGAGAAGGAGCAAATTGCATAGAAATAACTGAAATTTGTGGGAATATTACATGCAGAATGATAATCAGGAGGAGGAAGAATAACGTTTGAGAAGGCAGGAACTGAGCAATTTATGTAATGTTAGAGTGAATGACAGATCTGAAGTTGTTGCCTTCGTGTGGTTTTCAACCTGTGAGGTTTTGGAATTGTCCACTGATCCGACTCAGCTGAGCACTCCAACCTTGGAGCTGAAAACTGAGCTCCTCCTCTCCTACCCATAATGCCCCACTCTCCCTCCACCCCTCAGATCTCATTTGCCTTTTGTTTGAACAGCTACAGGGTCCATCTCTGAGCTTCCTCCAGGGAATATAGCATGATCTTTTCAGTGTGAGAGTATTTTTCTCCTTATTATTATTTGTTTTCCATCTCCAGCTTGTCTTTAGTTTAAAAATAAACTTAAAATGTGTAGGTTGTTTTTAAAAGTAGAAGTAAGGTCTGTGTTTCTTTTCCCTCTTATCTGAACTATATTTTTGTGGTAGTTAGTGTCCTGCCATGGCAAATTCCAAGCCAGCAGGCTTCAAGAAGTGCACAGAGTGCAGGAATAAAATGCCACCTTCTGATGCCCACACTCTGTTTGTAGTTTGTCTGGGGAGGCCCATTTAGATTCCGCCTGATGTTTTTTGTGTTTCACTGTTGCAGTCATCACATTTGGGTTATCCCTGCCAGGGTAGCCCTCGGCCGGCCCGAATACCAGAGGCTTAGTATTTCTGTCTCGGTTGCTGTCGCTTCAGGACTGACATCAGTTCGTCAATAGTATAATGTAAGGCAGCCGATGCCATTACATCAGTCTTTTTTGCCGTGGAGCCAGAAGCAGAAGTAGGTTGCACGATTGTCGGTTGGCCGCTACCTGAGTTCGTCTACCGTATTGAAGTTGAAGTCTTCTAAAGCTAACTACCCCATTGGGGATCCTTTTTTCTTGCACTAACCGATGTCAGAAAAAGTTAATAATTGTCTCGCCTGTGAAAAGCAAATACCACACCAAGACTTCCATTCTTACTGCGTCACTTACTTGTTTAGGCCCAGGCCACGACGTTCCCCATTGTCACTTCTGTGCTTTGTTCAACGCCAGGCTATCCATCGTTGGGCCCTTATTGTAGCCAGATATTTTCGCTTGCAGTCCTCGAATTCCGATATGGCTTTGGTAAGCCATCCAATAGCAGATCTTCCAAAAAAGTAAAGATAAAGACAGAGACAGACCGCACAGATCAAAGCCTACTGATGACTATTCCGTTAAGCTAGTCGTCAGTTCTCCGGTCCTCGGTGAGGTGCTTTCGCAGCCCTTGATGCCCGCTTCTGTGGATTCGCAGGCCGCTACCGAGACCCTTTCGGAGTCCGGTATGCCACAAATCTCTTCGACTAAGGATCCTGCTGTCATCTCTACCTTGGATGGGTCCAGAGCCACTGAGCAGGCACCGGCTTCCGAGGAAGTCCTTCGCACTACCGATTCTCGACTCAAACTGGTCGTCTTTTGCGACTACTGTTCTTTTGAAAATGACTGAGTTTCTTATGCTCAGGGTATGAACCACACCCAAGAAACCGAGGACCCCACTCTCAGGCACCTGCTTCCTTGCCTTAAGTTTCAAATGCTTAAAATGGTGGAATATCATGCTGATCAGGGGAAGCCAAGCTACCCCCTCCAAAAGGAAAAGACATCTGTCCACTGCAGTTTTGTCTGAATAAGAGTCCGATAACTCTGATGTATCTGAATATGAAGACACACAACCCCTCTCTACTTATGAGGATTCTGATGCAGAGAATTCCATCCCTTCAGCCTCTTCCCCAGAGGATTTTTCCTTTGGGGAAACCCTGCATACCTTAAGGGAGCATTTCCAGTGGGAGAGTCAAGACTGCCCTCAGTCTAAAATGAGACTCAAGGAATTCCTAGATCTTCCAAAGCACAGACCCTTGGCCATCCCCCCAGTCCTGGATGTTGTGGAGGATGTTTTTCTGGAATCCAGCTTGACTCCTGACACCCTCCCTCCTGCGCCCAGAAAACCAGACAGGTACTATATACTCCCTGACTCTCACAAATTTCTTTTTAAAAATCCTACTGCTGACCCTGAGGTAATTTCTCAAGGGCCTAAAGGGATTAAATGAGCCTCTGCTAAGAATCCCACACCCTCAGATAGGGATTCCCAAGCACTAAACAGATGGGGTAAAAAAGTATTCACCTCAGCTACTCTTGCTATCAGGGCACTACATTGTCATTTTCATATGCTAAAATTTTGGCAACATACCCTGGAACTCCTCAAACAAAAATTGTCTTCCTCTCCTGCTGGGCAAGAATCTAAAGAATTACAATAGTTAATGCATTCTGCAAGTCAAGTAACTAAACACACCTTGCACTGTGGCTTTGACGCCCTAGAAGCTTCTTGCAGGGCAGCAGTCACTTGATCTGTCATTAGAAGGCATGCATGGCTTAAGGAACTGCCCTTGCTAGACCTTGTCAAATCTAAATTGTTGGATTCCCCTTTGCACAAAGACAACTTATTTGGCACTAAGGCAGAAGAAGTTTTAAAATATGTGGAAGAAAAAGCAAAATGTATGCAAACAGTTAAGGATTTCTTACAGGTTCAGCCTGCATTGTCCCACCAAACACTGGTTCTTTCCTGCTCCCACCAAGCCAGACCAACCTAGGTCCCGGGGAACCAGACCCCCCCCCCCCCAGACACCAGCCACAGGGAATGCAGAAATCTGAAGTAGGGACTTCATTTGTCAGCAACCTGTGGGTCTTGGATCCGATATCAGATCCGAGCCAGCAACTTGTTTCATAGCTAATGGATCCGAGCTCCTAGCTCCTCCCCTCACCCATAATCCCCTGCCAACCCTCCATGACCCCAGATCTAGTTTGCCGCGCTTGTGGATGGCTGGATTCCATTGAGCTCTAGAAAAAAATCGTCAGTTAAGTCTGTTTTTCTGTCAAATTTCTCTACCTTATTTTAAAAAAGTGTGTAAGAGTTAGGTTCCCTGTAGTATTAAATTTTTTTACTTAGTTTTTTCCCTCCCTTCGCTGGTCGTTAGTGAGTGTGTGTGTGTGTGCTGTGTTTTTGGGGCCTGTGTGTTTGTGTAGCACTACCTTTTTCTTTCAAGTATGGCTGAGGCCCCAAAAGCCATTTTTTCTAAATGTACCGAGTGTGGCCATAAGCTCTCCCCGGCTGATGGCCACACTTGGTGTGTTCGGTGCCTTGGGGTTGAACACCTCACCTCAGGCTGTACCATTTGTGCAGCGTTCAACCCCAGGGCACTGAAAGAGCGGAGGTCGAAGCTGGTCCTGGCGGGACTTTTGCCCCCGGACTCGGCTCCGGCCTCCGATGCTCCCGTGGCACTACCACAGGCTGTGGTTGTTGCCACTCCTGCCTCCCTTCCTTCGGCCGGGACTCAATCTCCCGCTAAAGCGCCGGAGGACAGGGAGGCTAGGAGGGAGAAACGGAGGAAGAAGCAGCACAAGCGGCGGGCCGAGGCCTCCGCTTCGGCCCCGCCAGCTAAGCGGGCTTCTCCCACCACTGCTTCTAGGTCTCCTCCTCCTCGGCTCCGATCTCCTTGTTTCTCCCCAGGGCCCGAGGAGGAGGAGGCCCGATCTCCATCGAGGTCATCGAGGCGGCATTCCAGGCCTGCCTCGGTGGCCTCTTCGAGATCAACGTTCAGCATGTCTGATGCAGACTTGGACCGGATGATGCGAAGATTCATCCAGGCCCAGCTGCAGATGGGAGTGCTCTTGCCTCCCCCCCCCCTTGCGAACTCCTTCCGCTTCAGGCACCATTTTTTGCTCCAATTGCTCCTTCTCCGACCCGCTACCCGGGTTCGGAGCATTCGGAGCCGAGCAGCGTTGGAGCCGGGGGTGGGTCGGTGCCGACAGTACTTGGTACTTCGGATCCGACCCTGCCCTCAAGCCTGTCGGATCCGACCTCTCGGAGCCGTGGCCCGAGCTTCGGATCCGAGGGATTCAGTGTGCCTTTGGCTCCGTCCAGGTCGGAGCGCACTGGTCCTTCGGATCCGATGGTCTCGGTGCCGGTTCCGATCCCTTCATCGGATCCGAGTGGGAGCCGACTCTCGGAGCCCAGAGAGAGTGGTTCCCCCTCGGCCTTCGATATAGTGGAGAGGGCTCTGTTGAGAGCATCTGGACCCCCGGCCCTTGTCTCGGCTCCACCCTGCACTTCCTCTCTGCTGGGCCAGGCTTCCATCACCCGGCCTAAGGGACAGCCTGCTTCAATGTCCCAGGTAGTTCCATTGGAACAGGATGTTGCTGGCGAGACCTCCTCGGACAGCCCCCCCGAGGAAGTGCCCCGCAAGCATAAGTGCAAGAGGAGGCACGTGGACTCCCCTGAGTCCTTAACTGAGGACACGGACTTGGATGAAGGGAAGGCTCCCAAGATCACCCCCTGAGGATGTCTCCTTTGGAGACATCATGGAGATGCTGAGGATCAGAGGTGGGTGGTCTGCCCCCAAGTCTTCCTCTGACGAGTCCGTGTTTCTGGAGGCATTCGAAGCAGGCCCGTCTACCTCTTGGGTGTCCCCTCCGGCCGACCCCTTGGTGGACCTTATTACCACCAGGGCGTGGAAGGACCCGGACACCGTGGAGCCAATACCCAAATGCCTGGACAGGATACTAAGCCCCCCCTCAGACCGGTCACACTGGAGCAAGGGTCCCCCCGTAGATGCCATGTTGACGGCGGCAGCCATGAAGAGGGAACTAGCTCAGGAGAGCCCCTCAGTCCATCCACCGAGCAAGGAGTCCTGCTCGATGGACCGCTTAGGGAAGCGAGTTTTTAGTTCAGTGACCTTCTCGGTAAGGTCTCTGAACTATATGGCACATGTCATCAGGATGCAGCGGGATCTTATCAAAGAATACGCTGCCTCCCCCATGAGTCCATGTCGGCGGAGGAGAAACAATTGTACTCCACCCGAATGGCCACTCTGAGATCCATTTCAAATACCTCTATGCGGCTGTTGTCCCACGCCACCGAGGGAGCTGCTAGGGCTAGCGGAGCGGGCCTAGTCATGAGACGGCAGGCCTGGCTCCGTCTTTGTGACTTTGCGGAGCCCTTTAAAGCGTCTTTTGCGAATGCCCCTTTCGATGGTTCTGCCCTCTTTGGCAAAACGGTTCGCGAGACACTTGTCCAGAGCGAGAAGGACGGGAAGATGTTGTCTGCTGTCGGAGTCCGCTTCTCTGCTCCCCAGCGGTCCTTTTCGAAGAACCAAAAGGGTCAGAAGAAGATGTGGTTCCGGAAATCGCAACATTCCCAACCCACTCTGGACAACCAGTCCTTCCGTGGCAGAGGAGGACAGGGAGGTTGCCGCCCCAGGGGCAGAGGGGCTCCGAGAAACTTTGGGTCCAGAGAACCTTTTTCTGACAGGCCCACGCAGCAGACCTGAAGGGTTGCCCGACTGCTCCACTCTGGAGGCAGTCGGGGGGCGCTTCTCAGCGGCATGGGAGTCCATCACGACAGACCGCTGGGTGCTTCGAATTATATCCAGAGGGTACAAAATCCCATTACTTCATGTCCCCAAATTCAAGAACCTCCCCGATGTACCACCCGATCAGAGGGAGGCTGCAGCCGCAGAAATTCAGCAGCTGCTAAGAAAAAGAGCCATCCAGCCCGTCCCCCAAGACCAGCTCGGATTAGGGTTCTACTCCAGGTTCTTTTTGGTGCCAAAAAAGACGGGGGACTTGAGACCAGTTCTAGACCTGTCCCGCTTGAACCTGTCAGTAACAAAGGAAAAATTCCGAATGGTCACTCTTCAATCTATTCTCCCCCTTCTAAGGGAGAACGATTGGATGTGCTCTATAGACCTCAAGGATGCGTAGTACCACATTTTAATGGACAGACGATCCAGGAGGTTCCTCCGCTTCCGGCTGGGAGCCAGTCACTACCAGTTCAGGGTCCTTCCCTTTGGCCTCACCACAGCCCCCAGGGTGTTCACCAAGGTATTAGCAGTGATTGCGGCCCACCTGAGACTCCAGGGAATACAGGTCTTTCCGTACCTGGACGACTGGCTCCTGACCGCTCCAACAAGACATCTACTTTGCTCAGCCAGAGATTTCTTTCTCCGCCTAGCCCCACAGTTAGGCATCACCATCAATGCCGACAAATCCTTTCTGGCCCCAACACAAGCCATAGAATTCATAGGAGCCAGAATAGACACCAGAGATCTACGAGCCTTTCTAATGTCCTAACGACTACGGAATTTGCAACTTCATGTGCGGGCTATCCTCCAATCAGAGACCCCACCGGCGGAATTGGTCCTGAGGGCGCTGGGCTCCATGGCGGCAGTGATAATGCTCCTTCCATGCGCCCGTCTGAACAAGCGGGTACTGCAGTGGACCCTTCTAGTACAATGGTCCTTTCTGTCTTTTCCTCTCCATCACCCCATTGCTATCAGCAAGGCTTGCAGGAGGGCTCTATTATGGTGGCTCCATGCTCTGGACCACCATACGGGCCGACCCTTCTGCACCTCTCCCCCTCTCGCCACGGTGACCACGGACGCCTCCCGTCTCAGGTGGGGGGGGGGCATTATTCAGGCAGGACGGTCCAAGGCACGTGGAACGATACAGAGACCTCCCTGCATATCAACGTTCTGGAGATGAGAGCGGTGCTGTACGCTTTGCAAGCACTTCAGAATCTCCTCCCCGTAGTAACGATTGCAATTCAGTCGGACAACATGTCGGTTGTCTGGTACATCAACAAACAAGGGGGAACCAGGTCTTACCCTCTATGCCGCGAAGCCATGAGAGTGTGGGAATGGGCGATATCCACCAACCGCTTTCTGATTGCAACGCACATTCCGGGGCGGGCCAACATCCTAGCGGACAAACTCAGTCGCACCCTTCTTACCCGTCAGTGGTCTCTCAACCCACTAGTAGCGAAGCAGATATTCGCAATATGGGGGCAACCCTGCTGCGATCTTTTTGCCTCTCCCTCAAACACCAAATGCGGCAATTTCTTCGCTCTGATTCCCCCTCCAGGGGAAACTCCAAGAGATGCTCTGGTGCATGCTTGGCCACCCGGTCTACTTTATGCTTATCCTCCTCTACCCCTGATGCTGCAACTCTTACAGAAAGCCTTGCAGTTGGGGAGCAGGATGATCCTCATTGCCCCATTCTGGCCTCGGCAAATTTGGTTCCCTTACCTGTGGTCTCCCCTAGTGAATCCCCCTTGGATTCTGGATCCCAGTCCGGATCTAATCTCCCATCCGTCTGACTTACCGACCCCAAATCTGGACAATCTGAAGCTGACAGCTTGGTTGCTCCAGTTCCACTCCTAGTTAGGACTCCCGGTATCTCTTCACCAGTCAAAGCCATCGTTGTAGCAGCGCATAAGCCCTCCACCAGGAAAGTGTACCGCAGTAAATGGAAACGTTTCTCCATCTGGGCGGAGCATCATAATCTAGATCCCTTTACGGCTCCTCTTCCATCCATATTAGACTTCCTAACCAAACTTTTTCAGGAAGGCGCTAGTTGCTCAACTGTCAAAGTGCAATTGGCTGCCATCTCCCATTACCATGTGGGACATGACACAGGGCCCTTGATGTTGGCCAAGTTGTGTAAAACCTTTCTCAAGGGCACCTTTTTGCTTAGACCCCCTATAAAAGAAGCCGTACCACCTTGGGATCTTTCACTAGTTCTTCAAGCCCTGACTGCTCCACCTTTTGAACCTGCTGCTTCAGTAGATCTCAAATACTTGTCCTGGAAAACAGCATTCCTTGTAGCCATTACTTCTGAAAAGAGTTTGAGCTTCAAGCTCTTTCTGTGAAGCCTCCTTATTTGATCTTTCATGCGGACAGAGTGTACCTCAGGATCAATCCCTCTTTCCTTCCCAAAATAGCATCAGAAACCAATATAAATCAATCCATAAATTTACCGGTTTTCTTTCCTAAATATCAGAATAAAGGAGAGTACAAGCTGCACTCATTAGATGTTCATAGGCAGCTATGTTTTTATACTCATAGAACAGCTGGTCATAGACAATCCGACCAGCTGTTCATTTCCTTTGCCAAATTTAATTTGGGGAAAGCAATATCAAAAGTATCTCTGTCACGCTGGATTTCACAATGTATCCTATTAACGTACCAAGCCTCTGGGAGACCTGCACCTGAAGGAGTTCGCGCACATTCCACTCATTCCATCTCTACTTCTGCGGCCTTCAAATCTAGAGTTCCATTGGATGATATTTGTTCGGCAGCCACTTGGGTCTCATCTCATACCTTTATTAACCACTACAAACTGGACGTGATTTCTAGAGGGAGAGCATCCTTTGGCTCTGCGGTGCTCCTCAATATCCTTCCATGATGGCCACCCAAAATTCAGGTAGCTGGGGACTCTGTCCCACAGGTTGCTGACAAATGAAGTCCCTACTTCAGATTAAGAAGTTATGTACTCACCATAATGTTCCATCTGAGTAGGTAGCTTCATTTGTCTGCAACCATCCCCCCCTCCTTCCCCCTGGCCTTCAGCGGATCTGTGTTAGTTGGAATACCTTTTTGGGTACATATTGAGGGGCAAACTCGATCTGAGGTCATGGAGGGTTGGCAGGGGATTATGGGTGAGGGGAGGATCTAGGAGCTCGGATCCATTCGCTATGAAACAAGTTGCTGGCTCGGATCCGATATCGGATCCAAGACCCACAGGTTGCAGACAAATGAAGCTACCTACTCAGATGGAACGTTATGGTGAGTACATAACTTCTTATTCTAAGCAGGGGACTGCTTCCACTTCAAATCCAGGGAGATGTTCATCGTGCATACAGCTGCAGTCATTACAGATGGGTTATCCTGCCGTCAGGCGGGTCCTCGGTCGGCCGAATTCCAAAGTCTAGGCCCGGCGTCGGTTGTCATCGCTTCTTCCCTGACGTCAGTGTGGCAGGGGTATAAAAGAGGCAGCCGACGCCATTTTCCTCAGTCTTTCTTGCCATGCGGTGCCCGAAGCAGAAGCAGTTCGCAAGTGCCGGTCAACCAGCTCCTGAGATTTACGAAAGTATTTCAGCAGAAGTCTTCTTTAAAGCTAAGTACCCCATTGGGGAAACTTTTCTTGCCTCAGACCGATGTCAGACAAAGTTAATAATTGCATTTCTTGTGGGAAGCAAATACCGCATAAGGATTTCCATTCTTTCTGTATACCTTGCTTAGGGCCAGACCACGACGTCTCGGCCTGCCATCTTTGTGCTAGGTTCAACAAGCGCACTATTAAGCGCCGGGCAGAGTTCGCCCTTCATTATTTTGGCAAAAAATTTAATTATATCATGTAGTCGGAAACACCGACACCAGTTTTAAGCAAAAGACGCAAAGACAAGGACCGACATCCGAGGTCTGCACCGAGTACTGAGACCACGCTTAGGCCAACTACCGGTTCTCCGGTTCTCAGCGAGGTGCCTACGCAGCCCCTGACTACCGATGAAACTATTTTACCAGTGACTTCAGTACCCGAGGTCGCAGGCTCCTCGGTCTCCATTCCCACTGCAGATACCGACGCCACTCTTGGCGGGGAAACTGAAAATTTAGTGAGGCCTGCCACTTCTGAAGGCGTCTTCAGGCCTTCCACCTTCTCTAGTAAATCCTTCACTAAATCTAAAGCTGCCATGAAAACTAAAAAACAGGGTCCTCAGACCTCCTCTCAAGGCCCCATGCCTAAAAAGCAGATGCTTAAAATGGCTGAGGATTTGATAACTCTCATCAGGGGTTCCCAACCCCCCTCTGACAAAAGACCCAGATTGGAGGAAGACTACCCTTCCTCAGACCAGGCTTCTATTACCTCAGACCATTCTGAGGATCAAGATTATGCCTATTCCCCTTTTGAAGATTCTGATGCTGAGGAGTCTATTCCCTCGGTCTCTCCCCCTGAAGACTACTCTTTTGGGGAAACCCTGCATACATTGAGGGAGCACTTCCACTGGGAAGGCCAGGATTACTCAGATTCCAAGAAAAGGCTCAGGGAATTTCTACTGCTCCCCCAGCATAGGCCCCTGGCTATCCCTCCTGTTTTAGATATTTTGGATGATGTGTACGCAGACGCCAGTCTTAATCCAGATTCTTTACCTCCAGCCCCTGTTAAACCAGACAGGTATTACCAGGTTCCTGACTCTCACCAGTTCCTTTATAAAAGCCATACTGCTGACCCAGAAACAATTTCACAGGGTACCAAGGGAATAAAGGCCTCTACTGCTAAAAACCCTTTACCTTCAGAGAGAGATTCCAGAGCAGTAGAAAGGTGGGGGGGAAAGGTGTATACATCTGCCACTTTAACCATGAGGGCATTAAACTGTCAATTTCATATGTTAAAGTACCAACAGTTTTTGTCATCTCAGATGAAAAGCAAAATGACACAAACAGAACAACCAGATTTGAAAGAGTTGCAGGATTTGTTGTATGGAGCAGAGCAAGTGGGTAAACATACCCTGCAGTGTGGTTTGGATGCTTTATAGGCCTCATGTAGAGCTGCTGTCACGGGGTCTGTTATACGTAGACATGCTTGGCTCAAAGAGCAAACCTTACCAGATCATGTCAAAGCAAAGTTATTAGATGCACCACTTCAAAAAGATGTATTGTTTGGTGTTAAAGCTGAGGAGGTACTAAAGAAAATGGAGGAAAAAGCGAAATCTATGCAAACAGTGAAAGATTTCTTGCAGGTACAACCTCCACGCTTCAGCAGAAACTGGCCTTCAAAAAATTGGTCCTTTCCAGCCACGGACAGACCTCAAAGGGGCAGATACAGATGCCCAAGGGGGTAGAGGACAACCTCATGGATCTTACAGAGCTAGACAGTGGCAAGCACCAGCCCCAAGAGGTGGAGAAGATAGATCACAGTCATTTAGAAAACAGACACAATGACTTCCCCCTATGCCTGCCAAACAAAGCTTTAATGGCAGCACCTTTGGGCAGAAAACTGGCATTATTTTCAAAAAACTGGCACATTGTGACAAAAGACAAATGGATTCTGGACATTATAGACAGAGGCTACAGGTTCCACTTTCACACCCTTCCAAAAATGAGAGGCTTGCCAAACCTGCCACAAAATCAAAGGGCAGAGGCACAAAGACAAATTTCCGCTCTCATGGATATGAAAGCGATTCAAGAGGTACCTGCAAAAGAGCAAGGTCAAGGTTTTTATTCCAGACTATTCCTAGTACCAAGGAAAGACAAAGATTGGAGACCCATCTTAGACCTATCCATCCTAAACACATATCTACAGGTGCCAAAATTCAAGATGCTCACTTTACAGCAGCTTCTTCCCATGCTGGGCAGTGAGTCTTGGCTGGTAACATTGGACCTCAAGGAGGCATACCTACATGTCCCTATCAGACAAGATTGCAGAAGATACCTCAGATTTCTTGCAGGTTCAACCCATTACCAATTCTCTGCATTGCCCTTTGGCTTATCTACTGCGCCCAGAGTGTTTACAAAATGCCTGGCATCAGTAATTGCCTTCTGCAGACAACAAGGAATACAAATCTTCCCATATCCGAACGACTGCCTGATCCAAGCGGACAGCAAGGACATTCTATTGCAGCATCTGGCATTTGTAATAAAACTGTTAAACTACCTGGGATACACAGTGAACAAAAAGAAATCAAAACTAATACCTTCTCAACAGATAATTTTCCTGGGTGCCAGCTTAAATACAACCACCCAGATGGCCTACCTCACGCCAGACAAACAAGGGCAACTGTCTCAATACTTCAACAAAATGGCAACTTTCACCAGACTAACTACAAGGAAAGTCCTGCAGGCTCTGGAATTCATGGCATCTTGCATCCTACTAATACCATGTGCAAAGCTGCATATGAGGAAACTACAATGGTACCTAAAAAACTTATGGTCTCAACACAGCCACAGCTTGGAAACAATTATATCACTCATTCCATGCCTTCAAAAGGAATTTTTGTGGTGGGCTCAAGCATGCCAAAGAAACTCAGGTCTCCCTTTCTGTGTACCTCAAGCAACTCAAATCATCACAATGGACGCCTCAGACTACGCCTGGGGAGCACACATGGCAGATCAGTGCATTCAGGGAAAATGGTCCCAAAAAGAGAAGCACCTACACATCAACCAAAAGGAGATGCTAGCAGTGCAAAATACTCTTATGACCTTCAGAGACCTACTGCATCCAGGCCAGCTATTGATAAGGACAAACAACACCACAGTCATGTGGTACATAAACAAACAGGGGGGAACTCATTCATACCCCCTGTGCAGGCAAGCCATGACCCTATGGAACACAGCACTGCAATTACAAATTCAACTACAGGCACAATTCCTGCCAGGGAAGGAAAACACACTGGCAGACAACTTAAGCAGAAATATGACAGACCCACAGGAATGGAAGTTGCATCTTCAAGTCTTCTCAAAGATAACTCAGGCATGGGGACAGCCAGACATAGATCTATTTGCTACCCACAGAAATTACCAGTTGAAAAAATTTTGTTCAAGGACTTATCATCCACAGGCCTGGAAAGTGGACGCACTCTCTTTCAATTGGACAACATTTGACAGTCTATGCCTTCCCGCCTCTTCCTCTACTGACCAAAGTTCTATTAAAAGCCAGAGCAGAGCAGCCACAAATGATTCTCATTGCTCCAGACTGGCCACGACAACACTGGTATCCTCTCCTAAAGAGCCTGACACACTCCCCACCATGGATCCTACCTCTAGTCCCTCTTCTGTTGTCCCAGCACAACTACAAAACCCTTCACAGCCAGCTCAAAACCCTAAATCTAGCTGCATGGAGAATTCCTTAATTTCCCAACAGACTCTCCTCTCCAAGGAGGTGCAGGATGTCATCTTGGAGGCCAGAAGACCCTCTACTAGAAAAGCCTACTCCGCCAAATGGAAACGATTTTGTTCCTGGAATCAAGAAAAGGGCCAGAATCCTTGGGTAATAAATATACCTCAAATTTTACAGTACCTAGCTGAGATGTTAAACAGTGGCCTTTTCTTCTCCTCCATCAAGATCCACGCTTCAGCCATTTCTGCACAATACAATACAGATCCTCCTTTATTCTCACATCCTCTATTAAGGCAGTTCCTCAGAGGGGCAAAAAATATAAAACCCCCCCGGAAACCACCAGTCCCAGCTTGGGACCTCAACTTCATATTGGAAAAGCTGACCCTGCCTCCCTTTGAGCCGGCTTCTTCAACTAAGCTACAATACTTGTCATGGAAAACAGCCTTCCTTCTGGCTATTACCTCAGCACGCAGGGTTTCGGAACTACAGGCCCTCATGGCTGTGCAACCATTCATCATTTTCCATCAGGACAGAGTTTCCTTATGAACCAACCCTACCTTCATGCCAAAGGTAGTATCCAGTGTAGCTTTGAATCAGACTATTCATTTACCTACCTTTTATCCAAATCCACAGAACAAAGGGGAGAGACTACTACATTCCTTGGACATTCACAGACAACTTCGTTATTACTTGGACAGAACAAAGCCATTCAGGAAATCTGAGCAGATCTTTGTGTCCTATGCTACAGGTGCTCAAGGAAAGGCTATTTCCAAACAGACAATTTCAAAAGGGATAGCCCACTGCATACGCTTTTGTTATTCATTTCATGGAAAATCTGTGCCTGTATACATCAGATCCCACTCCACCAGGGCTACAGCTACCTCTGCAGCTTTCCTCAGGGGGGTCCCTACCAAGGACATTTTGGAAGCAGCTACTTGGAGTTCAGTGCACACTTTCTCCAAGCACTACCACCTTCCACTATACTCAAAATCTAGAGTGGGCTTTGCCACAGCAGACCTGCAGGGCATCCTCGCCCCTCCAAGTTCCACTTAGTGCCTACCACCCTTCCTTAGCTTTGGGATTCTACCCATCTGTAATGACTGCAGCTGTATGCGCGATGAACATAGTACAGTTTTGTACCTACCATAAATGTAGATGTTCGAGTGCTCATACAGCTGCAGTCCAGGTTACCCTCCCTCCATCCCCTCTTAGGACAGGCCTTATGACAAACACCTTTATCATACAACCTATTTGGGGTATTCTTTGATGGTGTATTTGCTTGCAACTACTGTTTTTGATTGATCTACATTGCATGTTTGCATAATATTATGTTTTGCCTTCCTTCTGGGGGCACCTGACATCTGGGGCAAGAAAAACTGAAGAAAATGGCGTCAGCTGCCTCTTTTATACCCCTGCCGCACTGACGTCAGGGAAGAAGCGACGACAACTGACGCCAGACCTAGACTTTGGAATTTGGCCGACCGAGGACCCTCCTGACGTCAGGATAACCCATCTGTAATGACTGCAGCTGTATGAGCACTCGAACATCTACATTTATGGTAGGTACAAAACTGTACTTTCTTAGCCACTCCCTTATGGTAAGAACTCACAATGACTCACCTCCCCCACTCCCTCCCTCTGCCCACCTTCAATTACCCCTAGGAGGAAAACTCTCCTTTCACACAAGCACCTGGGCCACCATTACCAACGACCACTGAGTTCTGAATATAGTGTCTCTGGGATACATATTTGCCTTCCACACCCTTCCAACCCAAAAGTGTTCCCAGATCTACCTCAAAACCAGTGGGCAGAGGCTCAAAAGCAAATCCTTTCCCTGTTTCTGTGAGGGCAGTAGAGCATGTTCTTGGAGAACAGATAGGCCAAGGTTTCTACTCCAGACTTTTTCAATGTAGATGTTCGAGTGCTCATACAGCTGCAGTCCAGGTTACCCTCCTTCCATCCCCTCTTAGGACAGGCCTTATGACAAACACCTTTATCATACAGCCTATTTGGGGTATTCTTTGATGGTGTATTTGCTTGCAACTACTGTTTTTGATTGATCTACATTGCATGTTTGCATAATATTATGTTTTGCCTTCCTTCTGGGGGCACCTGACATCTGGGGCAAGAAAAACTGAAGAAAATGGGGTCAGCTGCCTCTTTTATACCCCTGCCGCACTGACGTCAGGGAAGAAGCGACAACAACTGACGCCAGACCTAGACTTTGGAATTTGGCCGACCGAGGACCCTCCTGACGTCAGGATAACCCATCTGTAATGACTGCAGCTGTATGAGCACTCGAACATCTACATTTATGGTAGGTACAAAACTGTACTTTCTTAGCCACTCCCTTATGGTAAGAACTCACAATGACTCACCTCCCCCACTCCCTCCCTCTGCCCACCTTCAATTACCCCTAGGAGGAAAACTCTCCTTTCACACAAGCACCTGGGCCACCATTACCAACGACCACTGAGTTCTGAATATAGTGTCTCTGGGATACATATTTGCCTTCCACACCCTTCCAACCCAAAAGTGTTCCCAGATCTACCTCAAAACCAGTGGGCAGAGGCTCAAAAGCAAATCCTTTCCCTGTTTCTGTGAGGGCAGTAGAGCATGTTCTTGGAGAACAGATAGGCCAAGGTTTCTACTCCAGACTTTTTCTGGTGCCCAGAAAAGAGGGAATCTGGTGCCCCATCCTCGATCTATCCATTCTAAGCACCTTCCTGGTGATCCCAAAATTCAAAATGCTCACCTTCCAGCAGCTGCTACCCATGCTCTCCAGGGATGCTTGGCTAGCCACCCTAGATCTAAGAGAGGCCTACCTCCACATTCCTATCAGGGAATCATGCAGGAAATATCTCAGTTTCAAGGTAGAATCTCAACACTTTCAGTTTTCTGCACTTACCTTTGGCTTATCTACTGCTCCCAGAGTTTTCACAAAATGTCTGGCTCTGGCCATTGCCTTTTGCAGACAAAGAAATGTCCAGATTTACCCATACTTAGACGACTGCCTTATTCAGGCAGACAGCCAGGAAAAGCTTCTCAAGCACCTGGCCTTTGTAAAGACCCTACTAACCTCTGGGGTACACAGTCAACGAAAAGAAATCCAAGCAGGTGCCCACCCAAAGGATTATCTTCCTGGGAGCAAGCCTGGACACAGCATCTCAGATGGCATTCCTTACACGAGAAAAACAAATTTTCTTGACAGCCTAGTTCTCTCAACTAGCCACCAGGCCCCAGTTATCTGCAAGGAAGATCCTGCAAGCTCTGGGGTTCATGGCATCTTGCATACTACTCATTCCATATGCCAGACTGCATATGAGGAAACTTCAGTGGTACCTAAAAAGCCTTTGGTGTCAACACTGTCAAGACCTGGAAACTCTTGTATCTATAATTCCTTGCCTCAGAAAATATTTTCTTTGGTGGGCAACAGCATGCTTCCACAACTGCCCAGACCCTCATCACAGACTCATCAGACTATGCTTGGGGTGCACACCTGGACGGCAGGTGCATACAGGGCCAATGGAGCCCGCAGCAAATCCCTCTGCATATCAACCAAAAAGAGATTATGGCTGCCCAGCATGCCTTGATAGCTTTCAAACCCCTTCTCTCCCCAGGGGCTCTCCTGATCAAAACAGACAACACCACTGTGATGTGGTATATCAACAAGCAGGGAAGGACTCTCTCCTACCCTCTATGCGGGCTGGCCATGACCCTTTGGCACACAGCCTCTGCCATGCAGCTGCACCTGTTAGCACAATTCGTACCAGGCTCTCTCAACTCTCTAGCAGACCAATTAAGCAGAAATCTCCTGGACCAACATGAGTGGCAGCTCAACAGAAGAACTTTCACCCTAATAACTCAGAAATGGGGCACCCTGAAGGTTGACCTCTTTGCCTCCCACACCAACCATCAGCTTAGCAATTTCTGCACCAGGGAGCATCACTGCATGGCTTGGAAAGTGGATGCCCTGTCCTTCCCCTGGGTCAATCTATCGGTCTATGCCTTTCCTCCACTACCTCTCATCCCCAGGGTACTGCTCAAAATAAAGGAGGAAAAACCAAGGACAATTCTTATACCTCCAGACTGGCCTCACCAACACTGGTACCTCTTGCTGCGCAGCCTGTCCCCACTGCCACCATAGCATCTTCCTCAAATTCCAAACCTCCTGACCCAGAGGGAAGGGGAATTCATGCATCCCCAATTGCAGACACTCAATTTGGCAGCTTGGCTTATTTCCTAACCCCGGATCAATCTGCCAACCTCAGTAAACAGGTTCTACATGTTATCCGTGAGGCCAGATGCCCTAGCACTAGAAAGTCTTATGCTGACAAATGGAAAAGGTTCGGCACTTGGATCCAGGCTAAGGGAGCCAATGCAGCACAGCCCTCCCTCCTTCTCATCCTGGATTACTTAGCTGACCTACTACACAGTGGCCTCTCTTTCTCCTCTATAAAAAATCATGCCTCTGCTATTTCTGCTCATTTTCCCACTGAGCAGCCCCTTTTCTCCCACCCTTTGATCAAACGGTTCCTAAGAGGAGCTAGCAACTTGAGGCCACCCAGAAGGGCACCAGTCCCAGCTTAGGACCTTAACTATGTATTGGAAAAGCTCACCCTTCCCCCTTTTGAACCAGCTTCTTCTGCAGAGTTAATATGTCTCTCCTGGAAGACAGCATTCCTTCTGGCCTTCACTTCAGCCAGAAGAGTCTCCGAGCTTCAAGCGCTCATGGCTGTGGACCCCTTCATCATCTTCCATGCTGACAGGGTATCCTTCATGCCCAAAGTGGTGTCCAGTGTGGCTCTCAACCAGTCCATTCATTTGCCCACTTTTTTCTTAATCCCCAGAACAAAGGGGAAAAGATTCTGCACTCTCTAGATGTGCACAGCCAACTCAGATTCTATCTAGACAGGACTAAATCCTTCAGAATGTCTGATCAATTGCTGTTTAGCTTTGCTATAGGGGAAGAAGGCAAAGCCATCTCCAAACAAACCATTTCCAAATGGATAGCACACTGCATCCATTTCTGCTACAAACAACATGGAAAGCCTCCCCCCATGGAGGTCAGCACTCACTCTACCAGAGCAACCTCCACCTCTGGAGCTTTCTCAGAGGAGTCCCCACCAGGACCTCTGTTCACACTTTTATCAAACATTATCACCTGCCTCTCTTCTCCACATCCGGGGCAGGGTTTGCATCTGCAGTCTTGCAGGGCATCCTAGCCAGCCCCTAGATGTTCTTCATCTCACATTGCTGCAGTCCTTACACTTGGGTAGTCCGCTGTCCTCGGTCGGCCCGAATATCAAAGTATAAGGCTGACGTCGTCAAGGCGCATTAGACTGACATCAGGACGTCAGGGTACAAATGCGCATGACCGACGTCATATCCTCAGTCTTTTTTGCCGCATGGTCCGATGCAGAAGCAGCGTTGCAAGTGCCGTTCGGCGTTCTGAAATTTTTCGAATTCGGAGTTTCAGACCGAGTCAAAGTTGGCTAAGTACCCCGTTGGGGAATATTTTAGTTTTTTGTTGGCCATTACTTCTGCAAGAAGGGTTTCTGAATTACAGGCCCTTATGGCAGTTGAGCCTTTCTTAATTTTCCATAAGGATAGGGTATCTTTGCGTACTAATCCTTCCTTTATGCCTAAAGTGGTTTCTAGTGTGGCTTTAAACCAAACTATTCATTTGCCTACTTTTTATGCAAATCCCCAAAATAAAGGGGAAAAGATTTTGCACACTTTAGATGTACACAGGCAGTTGCGTTATTATTTGAGTAGGACTAAAGGATTCAGGCAGTCTCAGCAGTTATTTGTTTCTTTTGCTTTGAGTTCTCAGGGCAAGCCTGTGTCAAAACAAACTATTTCTAAGTGGATTGGGTTTTGCATTGCTTTCTGTTATTCCCATCATGGTAAGGAGATTCCAGCTGGGATTAGGCCTCATTCCACTAGGGCTACTGCTACTTCAACAGCTTTTTTAAGGGGGGTGGCAACTAAGGATATTTTGGAGGCAGCTACTTGGAGTTCAGTGCATACTTTCTCTAAGCATTATCACCTTCCACTTTACTCTAAATCTAGGGCTGGTTTTGCCACTGCTATTTTACAGGGCATTTTGGCAGCTCCTGCTGCTTTATAGTTTTGCCATCCTCCCTTACCTCTGCTTTGGGATTCTACCCAAGTGTAAGGACTGCAGCAATGTGAGATGAAGAACATAGTACAGTTTTGTACCTACCATAAATGTAGATGTTCGAAGATCCACATTGCTGCAGTCCAATTTACCCTCCCTCCTTCCCCTCTGTTTTTAGAGGTGGTTGTGTGGGGTGGGTTGTAAATATTGTATTTATTGTATATATTGTACATATTGTTAGTGCAGGGTGGTTGCTTGGTGGTTTGCTGTCTTTTGGTTTTGACCTTTCTTTTAGGGTCTTCTGACATCTGGGGCAAGAAAAGACTGAGGATATGACGTCGGTCATGCGCATTTGTACCCTGACGTCCTGATGTCAGTCTAATGCGCCTTGACCGACGTCAGCCTTATACTTTGATATTCGGGCCGACCGAGGACAGCGGACTACTCAAGTGTAAGGACTGCAGCAATGTGGATCTTCGAACATCTACATTTATGGTAGGTACAAAACTGTACTTTTCTTTGACTGCTTCCACTGATTTCCTCAGCTTTGGGAATCAACCCAAATGTGATGACTGCAACAGTGAAACACTAAGAACATAGTACAGTTGTGTGCACTTACCATAAATGTAGATGTTCGAGTGTATTCACTGTTGCAGTCCTTGCTTCCCTCCCTCCTCCCCTTCTTCTCTTTCCTTACAAAGGGACATATTGGTATTTACTTTCTACTGGTGGGGTTCTTCCACCAGAACCTGCCTCCTACTTGGGGGCTCCTGGCAGGTTAGGGCAAGAAAAACTGATGTAATGGCGTCAGCTGCCTTACTTTATACTACTGACGACCTGACGTCAGTCCTGATGCGACAGTAACCAATGCAGAAATACTAAGCCTCTGGTGTTCGGGCCGGCCACGGGCTACCCTGGTAGGGATAACCCAAATGTGATGACTGCAACAGTGAATACACTAGAACATCTACATTTATGGTAAGTACACAATTGTATTTTCTCTGTGTGCCGGCTTTGATCAGCGCTCATTTATAGACAGGAGGAATAAGTTAATATTGAAGGGTCTTTCCCTTACCTCCTCTTCTCCTTCAGTGGTTTCTACATCAGGAGCTCAAACCCTCGCCATAAAAGCTAGCGACAAGAGCAAGGAAAAGGACGAGCCTAGGAAGTGGTGTCCAGACAGAGCTTCAGTTCCTGCGGGAGAACCTCCAGCCAAAAGTCACCAGTCTACTTCAGCTTCTTACCCTTGGCTCTGATCTCTGTGTTTTTCTCTGGAGCCAATGGGCCGTTTCCTGAAGTCTCCTCTATTGACATCGCCTGGCATCACTCTAGGCTGGGGTCAACAGCTTCTTCTGCTAGGTGCTCCCGGACCCTCTCAGTGTTTGAGGTGGACAGGTTGATGAGGAAATTTCTGAAGGCACAACTTCAGTTAGGAGTTTTGCCAGCTCCGTCACCCTCATGAGCACACAACCTACCTTCATGCCTATTTCTCCTTCACTGATCTGCCTTTTGGCTTCGTATCCCTCAGGTCCGAGGAACCCAAGTTTTGAGATGGAGTTGATAGGTACCTGTACTTCAACACCGGCCCTCACCTTGAGTAGTGCGGCCCTGGTTTCTTTGGGCCCAGCTGAGTCTCAGATCCATAACTCCAGCATCGGGTCCAAGGAGTTGGCTTCAGCTACCAGGCTTTTGGGGCTGTCCCTCCTTCTTGGCACCTCAGGTCTCAACACTTTGGCTCTGACTCCACCTTCGGCATCAGGAGTGGCAGGGGTTCGTCAGGCTTCAATGTCGGTGGATTTGGCCTTGACGGAGTTGTTCTTGGAGTTTCGGTCTTCCTCGGCATTCAAAGTAGTGGAAAGGGTTCTCTTGGCCCCCACTAGAGTCTCAACTCTCCCTCCCTCTGATCCGACCCCCCGCCCTTTCTGAGTTGGTCATGCCAGATCCCTCTCTCCTGTCTCCTTCAGGACAGCCTGTTCCAAGAAACTTTCAGGTGGCTTCTCTTCAGGAGCAGCCCGAGTTTTCCGACACCTCCCCGAAGCATCACCCCGAGGAGGCGCACCAGAAGCATACATACAAAAGAAGGCACTTACATTCCCCACCGGAATCCCTGACCGAAGACACAGATTTGGATGAAGGAGAAGTGTCCCCCAGATCCTCACCTGAGGAGGACTCTCTTTGGGGACATCATGGAGATTCTTCAACAAAAAGCTGGGCGGTTTGCCCACAAACCAAACTGATGAATTTGTGTTCCTGGAAGCCTGTGGAACAGGCCCATCTACATCCTGGGCTTCCCCCCTGCAGACCACCCTGATTGACTTAATATTCCACAGGGCTTGGGCTTGGAAGGAACTGGACATGGTAGTGCCCATACCAAAGCACCCAGATAGGATACTTAGGGCCCCCCTCCGGTTAGGCTGCACTGAAGTAAGGATGTCCTGGTAGATGCAGTGGTGGTGGCAGCAGCAGCCACAAAGAGAAAGCTGGCCCAGGAGAGTTCTTAGGTTCATCACCCAGACAGGGAGTCTAGGGCGATGGACAGATTCAGTAAGCAGGTCTACTCTTTAGTGATCTTTTCTCTGAGCATACTGAGTTGTCTGGCACACGTGATCAGACTTCAGAGAGACTTCATGAAGGAAATCTCTGATTCTGCCCCAGGTTCCATGTCTGAAGAGAGGACAAGAAGATCTCCTCCTCCAGAATGGCCACCTTCCGCTCTACCTCCAACACTTCCATGAGGCTACTTTCGCACATGGCAGAGGGTACCTCAAGGGCAGCTGGTTCAGACTTTGCTATCAGGCTTCACTCCTGGATGTGACTGTGAATTCTTGGAACCCTTCAAGGCATCCTTTATCAACCTGCTGTTTGATGGGTCATCTGTTGTTGGTCCCATGTTTAGAGACGCTCTCTCCCAGTGTGAGAAAGAAGGAAATATCTTGTCTGCTATTGGAATATGCTTTTCTACTCCACAACAGTCCCATTCCAGGAATCAGATTGGCAGTAAGAAGCTATGGTTTCTAAAGTCTCGAGGTGCTTTCCAGGACTTGCAGGCAGACTTTTCCTCCAGAGGCAGAGGGGGAAATGATTCCAATGGCAGACATTGCGCCATCGCGGCAGGGAGGGTCTGAGAAATCAGGGGTCTCAAGATACATTTTTGGACAAGCCTTTTCAGCAATCCTGATTGATTGCCCGACTATCTACTCTGGAGGCAGTTGGGGGAACATCTTTCCTTACACCCAACAGCCTGGGAAGCTATTAACTGCCAATTGTTGGGTGTTAAAGATAATATCCAGAGGTTACACCATCCCATTTTTCAAATCTCCAAGCCCGACTGAAAACCTCCCCAATGTGCCACCCAATCAAAGGGAGGCGGCAGCTGCTGGAAAAAGAGTCATCCAGTCCGTCCCCCAAGACCAGTTCAGATTGGGCATCTATTCATGATTCTTTTTGGTGCCTAAGAAAACTGAGGACTTCAGACCAATTCTGGACCAAACTTCCCTAAACAAGTCGGTTGCCAAAACAAAATTCCGAATGGTCGCAATACAGTCCATTCTGCCCTTTCTGCAGACGGATGATTGGATGTGCTAAGTAGACTTTCAGGATGCGTATTACCACATCAAGATGGTCAAACGCTCCAGAAGGTTCCTCCGCTTCTGGCTGGGAGCCAGACCCTTTCAGTTCAAGGTGTACTCCCCTTTGGACTGACCACAACCCCCAGGGTGTTTACCAAAGTGATGGCAGTAGTTGCAGCTCACCTGATACTGTTCGGATTCTGCATGTTTCCTTATTTGGGTAGTTGGCTCCTCACTGCTCCCACCAAGCATTGACTTCTGCAAGCCAGGGATTCTCTCCTTCACTTAGCCTCGACCTTG